>NC_089804.1:7786341-7886341 GCF_029633855.1 Hoplias malabaricus | reverse complement strand
GTTCAGTTTCAGTGCTTGTTCTTTGAAATGAGTATGAGACACAGCTTAGTTTGGCACACAAGCCGAGGGATGAGGAGCAGAAGCTCTGTATTTTAGCCATTTTTGCTTGATTTTCTTCCTTCTCTGTTGTCATTATTTCCCCATACTCTTATTTCTCCATGCTTGTTGTGTTTGTTTTGCTTAGTTTATCTTATTCTTGGACCACTCCCATAAATTCGTATCCAACTTTGTGAATGGGGGCCTCAGAAGAGGTGGGACAACTCTAAAGTCTCTGCAATGAACTCTGAGAAGTGATGCAAAATCAGAAGAGCTCAATTTATCCCATGTTTTCAGACTTCAGTTCATAGAAAACTGAGTAGGTTGTTTCATTTCACAGTTTGTCCATTGGTATTCATGCCACATCTTCACATTAATGTGCTAAAACACTGAAACATAAATGACACTTGAGAATTTGCCTGATGCCATTGTAATAAAGCATACAGATGACTCAATGAAAAACAGTCAGGGGCTTCCACTCATTAATGTTAGATTTAAGATCCAGAGCAAAGATGACAGCTTTTACCTCAATAGTCAGTATGCATGTGTCTATCTATAGAAGGTGGGTATTTGAGGAAGGTGGTGCATGTTGCCTCAAAACAAGGAATGTTAAAGCTTTTCTAGTCAATAATGCATCACTTTCCCCCTCACCCCACGCAATTTCAATGGAAGTTTGAAAATCTGGCTTAAATATGGGCTAAAGTCCAGTGCAGGGCTTTCTTGACTCTGCTGTCACACCACATCCAGCTCACTAAGTTTAAACTTTCCATTTATAAACATTACATTAAATTTACATGCCCTTACCCACTCACAGCTGCTTGTGCACACTTTCAAATGGATTTGCACTGAAGGGCTTTGACTGTTTTTTTTAAATAAAATACATTTTTCTTGTATAGTATAAATAGCTCCCATTTTGTGGGAGGCACTGTATTCAGTGTATTCATTCAATTAAATATAGGGCATAAGAAAGAAGGATAGGGGACTAGCTGTCTTGACAAGCTCCTAGATATGGGCTAGATCAAGGTTACTCAGGTCTGAATGAGGTCCACTCAACACACTTTCACATAGCTGCAGGTCCAGAGACTTGGCTTTGAATTCCTTTCAGTAAGATGATTTGACTTTAACTACTTTTTGATGACTTTAACGCATCAAATTCAAATCACTAATGATGGCCTTCAGAGTATTCACTGGTTCTGCTCCCATCTACCTCAATAGAGTCTTAAAACCATACGTTAGCGCCCGCCCTCTCTGTTCCTCAAAGGAGCGCCAACTAACACGACCAACCCCCCGTACAGGTCAGTTGAGGCTATTCTCATCTCTGGTACCACGCTGGTGGAACGAGCTTCCAAGCACCATCAGAGCAACAGAAACCCTCTCCGCATTCAAGAAATCATTGAAAACCCAGCTCTTCCGAGAGTATCTTTTGCACTGAATGTCTTTCTTTAATGCACTTATTACTTCCTGGCATATTGCACTTAATGTAAGGTATTTTGTATAATTTGTGCTGTAGTTCGAATGTTAGATCCTCTTTTGTAAGTCGCTTTGGATAAAAGCGTCTGCCAAATGCATAAATGTAAATGTAAATGTAAACTACATACGTTGAAAGTCATGGAATTTTTCCATGCAACATAGGTATTTAAGTTAATTAAAATATTATTGTTACTATTTTTTTTTTATTATTGTGACAACCGTTGTCAAGAAGAACTATCCTGCTTCATAGTGGCCTTTGGCGCTCTTTACTAAAACTCTCTGAAAGATCAGAGAATAAAAACAAGCGACAGGTAGCATTTGGGCATGGCTTGTAAACAAACTCAGTCGGAACATCACCAAAGCTGCTGTGTTTCTCCCTGAGGGTGAGGCCTTGGACAAAACACAGTTCTTGCTACAGAGAAAGACCTAACAGGCCTAAACACCAGCAAACATCTCATATATTACTCCCACACTTACAGCACATAATGATGAAATAAATCCCCAAAATAAACCCCAAAAAAGTGAAAAAGGTGGGCATGCTGGGAACATGCTTCGTACCAAAGTGCTGCCCATAGCCATAACCCACAATTGCAAGTTAACTGCACTCCTTCATATTTCCTTTTCATTGAAGTAATTAAAAAACTTCAGTTGAAAGGCAGAAAACTCATAAAATCCAGTTGAAATCACAAAACTTAATTTGGCAAGTTATGGTAAATGACAAATAAATGTTGTCATGACTTATTGCTTAGCTAAACTTTTACAGTGTGGAGGCCAGCTATTATTGCTGGGCTTGGTGCTCTACAAATAGATTTCAAGTCCCACTTCAAGTGTCACTAATAAATATTTTGTTAAACATTAACAATGAGCCTCCATTTGTAAATGAAGTCATTTTCTTCATTTCATTCTTCTTTCATCAAACCATCACCCAGTGCTTGGCTATTTTAGATTCTGTGCTATAGCTTATTAACAGCTTATTAAATATATTCAGAGATTAGAAAGCATTTTGAGTTGCAAGTTATAGAAAGATGAAATGTAAAAATAGCAGTTAAGCACCCTCAGAAATATAATTTGCTACATCCTTTCGTGGCGGGTCCGGAGCCTACCTGGAATCACCGGGCACAAGGCAGGAACACAGCCTGGACCTACTAATGTGTCAGCCACACAGAGTGGAGGTGGAGATCGAACCAGCAACCCAGGACTCTGGAGCTGTGTGACAGTGACACTAACTGTTGCACTACAGCTCCGCCCCCGTATACACATTTTGGTGGTAAAATTAATGTTGTTTTTAAATGTAAACAGTAGATAATTCTCCTAACTTTCAAAAGATCTCTTTATTGATCCTGAAAGGTTTATTTAATGTTTGCAAAGATCTTCCAAAACAGGATAGTCATCTGTGACATAATGGCGTAGACACTTTTCACAGCTGTCATATAACTCTCATTACTGCTGTGTCTCTCCAGGGCCTGAGCAGGGGATATGGGCTTTTTCAGCCTTACAGTGATGGAGAGTTGCCATGCTACTGTCAATATGTTATGCAATTTGTTGCAGAATTCCTCCCAAAGGGAGAGATTTTACATGCGAGAGCAACATAATGAGGAGTGATGTTAAAGGAATGTACAGAAAGTGCAGATAACGCTCAAGAATTTGCCCCCCTTTCTGCTTAAAATCATGAGCCCATAAAACCAGATCTCTTATGCACGAATCTCTTCCACTCCCTCTCTCCCTCGCCTTTGTTTTTTTTTTCTTTCACTCCCTCTCTTTTCCTTTCTCCTTCTGTTTCTCTTTGATTTTCTCCTTCCCTTTCATTCTCTGCTGTATCTCTCCCACATCTCTCACTCTCTCTGCCCTCAATATTTTTTCACTCCCTCTCTCTGTCCCAACTCTCTCTCTCTCTCACACACACACATTATTAACCCCTCTGTTCCTTGGAAAAAAAACCTTAGCGGCTCTAGGAACTGTCTAACTCAGTCATACTCTCTCTCTCTCTCTCTCTCTCTCTCTCTTTCAGTCTTTCAGTGTGTGTGTGTAAATAGCTAATGACAGAATGACACATAATTGTGGTGACTGATGTAAAGGGCAGTAGGTGAGGGGAATGCTAACTGCTGTACACATTAGTGTGTGTGTGTGTGTGTGTGTGTGAAAGAGAGAGAGAGTTCACACCCTTTGCTTAAAGTACTGACACTATTACACTCTTAAAAATTAAGGTGTTAGAAAAGAAAAGGTTCTTTGAGCGATGAACCATAGAAGAACCAATTTGGTTCCAAAAAGAACCCTGTTTGTTTAAGAAATGCATGTGTGAAGAACCTTTTAAAGGTTTAAAAATCCATCACTCGATCTTAAGGTTCTTGACCTATTTAAACATAACAGTCAAAATGGTTCTCAACCCACTGCACAACACCACACATATCACTGGGCAGCACTTGCCTATGGGCATCAGGGCTCATGTGCAGATGTTCCATTGTATTCTGTTCTTGTTTATAAACTAGCCTTCATTGTTGTGCTGTGTGGGATCTTACCTGCTGTATGTGGAAATATGCTGAGGGAAAGAGAGAGAGAGAGAGAGAGAGAGAGGGGAGAGAGAGAGAGAGAGGGAGAGAGAGAGAAACGTTTTCTCTCTACATTTACTGAAAGTTGTGTTGCAGTCTTGCCCTCTTTTTGAGGATAGACGGATGAAGGGAAAAGCTTTGAGTCTCTGCTGTAGAGAGCTTCAGCCATAATTACTCCTGCCTTTCTTCTGCTTGCTCCAGTCCCCCCAGGCCCCCCTACACACTCTAGCTCTCTCAAAACCCTTGTTTCTCTATGTCCCCTTTACTTACATGAGCATAGCACAGGCCGGGGGCACAAGACAATCTCTTCCACTACTTGTGTATGCATCTGTATCTACTTAGTGCTCAAAATAACTGGACTGTTTGGATTTGAAACAGGCAGCATTTTTCTTACATTTTTAAAAGTGTTCTTCTGCTGAGCTGAGACCTGAGCAGTCATTATGCCGTATATGTATGTTCCCTTGTATGAATGTCTAGGAAGAATTTTAACAAAAGTTGTGTGAGTGTTTATGCCCTATTTAAATGCAAATTGCAATCCAACTTGCTTGTAACTCACTCACACATGTTTAGCAGGCCAGAAATTTTGCAAAGGGGTGCCATTCTGTGTACATTCAGGACAGGGTGTTAGATGTTTAGCACTAAAAAATGTGTCAACCTAATGTTCTATTACAAGAACTTAATTCAAGTCTAAATTTTAGTGTAGAGTGATAGATATTTGTGAGGGGACTGCAAACTGCACATAGCCCCTCCCACTAAGGCACACTTTAAAAATGGAGGTATCAAGAAGCTCAGGGCAAGCAGAAAATGAAATCTTAGTGATGAATGGAGAGCATTGTAAATAAAGAAATAAGCTGGCACTTGGCGCTACAGGTAGAGTCACTGTCACTGTCGGTGAAGATTTCCCCCCGGGATCCCTGACTCCCACAGTCCAAAAACAGGTGGATCGATTGTGCAAAAGTGTCCATATGTCTAAGAATGCGTTCATGCCCTGTGATTATTCTGCCCAATATTCTGCTCCGGACCCAACCATGAATGGATGAATAGAACAGAAAATGAACAAACTTTATCCAGGATGGTGAGCTTTATACAGCTAAGTTAACAGAATTTGTTACAGGAGTCCAAGAGTTGCTGGGGTGGGCATTGCTCAGCCAGAGGAATTATCTGCCAATCTAATAAAACCTTAGAGAAAGGTGTCTGCATGAAAACTTTACTGCCAATAGACTTTTCTATTTTGTCAAATTTGTATAAACCTATAGGGTTTCTCAAAATATTTATAAAAAACAACTACCAAAAGCACAGCTCATTTCCTATGGCCATAATTCTCAAATATGCAGTTGATCCACTAGCATATTTCGTAATCAGGGGACCTTGTTTTAAAAAAAGAGATCCTGTTGGTTAATGTCATGTAATAACTTGCCTAGTTTGGTGTGGAGGACCTTGTCTGACCTGTACAGTGTATTGACCCTAACCCCTTTAGACTCCTTTTGAGATGAAGTAGAATGCCGACTGAGAGCAGGGCCTTATGACCAACATCTTTCCAACATTGTCTGACATCACTAATGCTAAATGGAAGCAACCCCCCCCCCCAGCCATCTAACAGAAAGCCTTCTTAGAGCGGCAAAGGCTATTACAGCAGCAAACTGGAAACCGGTTCCACATTACTGTGTACAGTTTTGGAAAGAGATTTTTACCAAGCCAAAATGAAGATAATGATTGATGTCACCATACAATTGACTGTGGATTATGTAGTATATGACATAAGCCTACAAGGGTAATGCAAGAAGCAAATGCTGCTGAAAAAAAGAGAAAATAATATACATATTATTTATATTTTATATTAATAAATAAATACAATATAGGTGCATTACATTCCATACCCAATGCCATACTCTTCATATACATATAAATAATGTGCAAAATTCAGAGACCACCCTTGTGATTAGTAAATTAGTGCAGTTACTAATAATGCCAAGGTCACAAGTTTGATCCCCATACAGGCTGATGATTTATAACTGTAGAACAACAATGTGCACCTAAATAGTATGCAGATGTGATATAATTGACTATTAGTGTACAATCAAGGAAGGGATTTTGTTGTTTTGGCCAATTGGTGTATATAACAGCTTTATCTAACTAAAGTTAAACTGTAAACATACCTTTAAGGGGACCACTTTTGTTTCTGAGAGCCTGGAACCACTGCCGATGTCCCCAATAAGGAAACTAATTTGTACTTGGCCAAGATCAGGTTATAGAACGCTGGACGAAGGAGGACCACTGTTATGTTCTGTGAATGTATACTTGTTCTCCTTCAGTCCTCCAGAAACAGAGATACCTGGGATACTGCTAATGTATTCTTCATCCCCTTCTCACTTTCTACCTGGAAGGAGTAAGGGACAAATCTCTCAGTATATGATGAGTGTTGACCTGAAAAAACACAAACAATCACTCTGGCACATCGACCCACTCTTTTTAACCCTCTTATCTTTTCTCTCCCTTTTCTGCCATCCTGCAACATTTTTCCAAAGCCTTGTTAGCTCTTAACTGCTTTTCCGGTGACACCATTGCCATGTGTTGTCCTTTATGCTATCCATCTTGCATGCTCTTGGTTATAATATAAACATCTCTTTGTCACACATCTCCATTCAATCCCTCTCTCTATTCATCCAGCTCCCTTATTCTCATCCCACCCCCCTCATTTTCTCCCTTTTCTCTCCCTCTCATCCACTCCGAGTCTTCCTCCGTCTTGTCCTTAGCACCTTTTAAGTGTCTTAATTGGTCTTAATTGGCTAATCTTAACTTGGTTTTCCTGAGGGGTTTCAGGGGTAAAGGCCAAGGTGGAGTACCTGTGTGTAGCTCCTGTGGAGAAGGCCAAGGTAAATACCACTCACTATTTTTTCCCTCGTTACATCTCTCTCTCTCTCTCTCTCTCTCTCTCTCTCTCTCTCTCTCTACTGCAGTTCTTGTCTGATGTGAAGCAGCTAGTTGTTTAACAAACTTAACAATTTAATACACCAGAGGAGAATGCTCACGGCCCAGATCTGTCATATCAGCTGACAGACACTTGTGATAGTCACTCACACTCCCAGAGAACCAGGCCAGTTGTATTCTCCTGGATTCCGAGTCTCTGATGGCTGAACTTGCACTGTGTTTAGTTCCACAACACCACTAAGAAGCCTGGTTTTTTTCGCTTATATTTAAAAAAGAAAGCTTAAATACTTCTTTTGAGATGGTGGAAATTATTGTTGTCCACGTGGTTTTTATGAGTCCTTTTTTCTCTGTAAATTCTGTATCTAATCATTTTTAAGCTTCAGTTCTGTTGATTCTTACCACTGACTTTCCCTGTAAATGAATATATTGTGGGCTGCACGGTGGCGCAGCCACACAGCTCCAGGGGCCTGGAGGTTGTGGGTTCGATTCCCGCTCCGGGTGACTGTCTGTGAGGAGTTGGTGTATTCTCCCCGTGTCCGCGTGGGTTTCCTCCGGGTGCTCCGGTTTCCTCCTACAGTCCAAAAACACACGTTGCAGGTGGATTGGCGACTCAAAAGTGTCCGTAGGTGTGAGTGAATGTGTGTGTGTCTGTGTTGCCCTGTGAAGGACTGGCGTCCCCTCCAGGGTGTATTCCCGCCTTGCGCCCAATGATTCCAGGTAGGCTCTGGACCCCCCGCGACCCTAAATTGGATAAGCGGTTACAGATAATGGATGGATGGATGAATATATTGTAAATTAGGGTGAAGTGTGGTTTCTGAGATTTGCAAAGCGTTTTAACAGGGTTTCTCTGAACACAGATGATTTTATTATTTATTGTTGTAGCTCTAAAGTAGGGGTTGCAAATTTTATCTGCAAAGGGCCAGTGTGGCTGCAGGTTTTTGTTCCAACCAAACAGAAGCACACACTGTTTAACTGTGTGCGCTGCTTAACTGGAGTGAAAACCTGCAGCCACACCGGCCCTGTGTGGATAAGATTGGTGACCCAGGCTGTCACAGGACAAATCTAGAAGAATTAAACTCTATTTTTTTAATGGCTTCAATGCAAATATTGACAAAAAATATTTAAAATCACTGATTGTCTGAATTAATCATCCATGCGTCTTTTTCCTTCGCAGATTTCCTCAAGAATATCAGTACTACATGGCCAAAAATGTATGTATATCTGCTCATTTAGCATTTCCTCAGAAATGAAAGGTATTAATATATAATTTATCCCCATTTGCAGCATTAGCAGTTTCCCCATTTGCAGCATTACCAGTCAGATTTATAGCCTTTAAGCCCACACTTGGCATTGGGAATGGTGACCTCAAGCTCATTTTTAGCTGCTCAAGAGCATCTCATTTAATTTCCTGCATTACTTTGGATTGGATTGGTTTGGATTATTTATGCACAGTGGAGTATTTGGATTCACAATGAGTGAACAATGAGTGATCTTTAGCTGTATAACAGCTCCAGAGCAATTAATAAAAAAAAAAAAATAATAAAAAATAATAATAAATAATAATAATAATAATAATGGCGGCATGGTGGAGCAGCAGGTAGTGTCGCAGTCACACAGCTCCAGGGACCTGGAAGTTGTGGGTTTGAGTCCTGCTCTGAGTGATTGTCTGTGAGTTGGTGTGTTCTCCCCGTGTTCGTGTGGGTTTCCTCTGGGTACTCCGGCTACCTCCCACAGTCTAAAAACACATGTTGGTAGGTGGACTGGCAACTCAAAAGAGTCTGTAGGTGTGAGTGTGTGAGTGAAAGTGTGAGTGTGTATCGCCCTGTGAAGGATTGCTGCCCCCTCCAAGGTGGGTTCCTGCCTTGTTTTCAAAACAAGCTTGGACCTTTGATGCCTGTAATCTCTCCCATTCCAGTACTTATCAGAGAGAGAAAGAACAGAGAGTTCAGGTCAGATTCTGTGAATGTAGCCAATCTACAGCAAATAAAATGTGAAACAGAGATTCTGTGGCAAAGTGCACAAGTTACTAAGTTAGCTCTTCTAAATATCAGATCTCTCACAAACAAATCACACTTAATTAATGATTTTATTACAGCACATGGGCTTGATTTTATACTTTTAACTGAGACTTGGCTAAATGAATGTAGTGCTGCAACTGTTTTATTGGAGTCGGCTCCTCCAGATTTTCATTTTTTAAATGCATCTCGTGCCAGCAGAAAAGGTGGAGGTCTAGCTGCTTTGTTCCATGGTTCTTTTCAGTGCAAGCAGTTATCATTTGGAGACTTCACAACATTTGAGAATCTCTGTGTAGTTTTGAAAGGGACACCACAGATATTACTAGTAACTGTCTACAGGCCTCCGAAGTACAGCGCTAATTTTATTGATGAATTTACAGAGATGCTGTCCTTTATTTCTACAGACTTTGACCATTTTGTTATTGCTGGTGACTTTAACATACATATCGACAATCCCAAGGACTGTTTTGCCAAGGAACTACTTGCCATATTGGACTCTTTTGGTCTTTCACAGCATGTTACAGGGAGTACTCATTGTCATGGTCACACGCTGGATATTGTTATCTCAAAGAGTCTCAACATATCAGTGACTGTGAAGGACGTCGCACTGTCAGATCACTACTGTGTGTTCTTTGATATGTGGGCCTCACCAGTCATCAGAGATAGAAGAGTTTGTGTCAAGAAAAGGATTATAAAGGACTGCACAGCTACACTTTTCATGAGTAAATTGTGCACTACACCATGTGAACGATCCAACTCTGTTGATGATTTGCTGAATAGTTTTAATACAAAAATTGTCAGTGTAATGGATGAGATTGCGCCAGTTAAAATGAAGGCCTTGTCTTGCAAACAGAAAGCACCATGGAGAAATGCTTCTGTTGCTCAAATCCAAAAGAGGGAGTGTCGCAAGGCAGAACGCAGATGGCGTAAAACAAGTCTTCATATTCACAAAGAAATCTACAAAGATAGGCTACGTCAATACAACGCGACAATATGCAAAACACGACAATCCTATTTCTCTAGTATCATCAACAATAACACTAACAACAGCAAAATCCTCTTCACCGTGGTCGACAGACTTACTAACTCACCCACACCAATGGCCCCTGAATTAGTATCAACTGAGAGATGTAATGAGTTTGCATTCTTTTTTAACACTAAAATTCAGAATATCAGACAAGCGATTAGTACATCTATATCCAACAATGAGTCTGTACCCTCTCCATCACCTCATAAAAACTCCTTAGTTAAAATGTCAGAGTTCAGTACTGTTGATAGTAATATTTTAACTGACACAGTTAATCATCTCAAATCATCCACTTGCAGTCTTGACACACTACCAACCAATTTTTTAAAGAGTGTGTTTCACACTATAGCACCAGACATACTCCACATTGTAAACACCTCACTCATGTCGGGGGTTTTTCCGAGCTCACTAAAAACTGCAGTTGTAAAGCCTCTTCTAAAAAAGAAAAATTTAGAATCTTCTCTGATAAGTAACTACAGGCCAATTTCTAATCTACCGTTCATGGGCAAAATCATTGAGAAAATAGTTTTCAGGCAAATCACTGGTTTCTTGTCCATAAACAGTAGCCTAGACAAATTCCAGTCCGGGTTCCGGTCTAATCACAGCACTGAGACTGCTCTAATCAAGGTAATTAATGACATCCGCTTAAATACAGAGGCTGGAAAGGTATCTCTTCTATTACTTCTTGACCTTAGTGCTGCCTTTGATACCATTGACCATAAGATTCTTATAGATAGACTCGCAAACTGGGTTGGACTCTCAGGAACAGTCCTGAAGTGGTTCATTTCTTACCTGGAAGGCAGGAACTACTTTGTAGAAATAGAAAATAATATTTCAGAGAACATGCCAGTAACCTGTGGTGTCCCCCAGGGCTCTATTCTTGGTCCACTTTTATTTAATTTATATATGCTTCCTCTTGGCCAGATTCTACAGAACTATGGGCTGTCCTATCACAGCTATGCAGATGATACTCAGATTTACATGGCCCTGTCCCCAAACGACTCTGGCCCAGTTGACTTATTAAGCAAGTGCCTTGAACACATCACAAACTGGATGGGACACAATTTTCTGCAGCTGAATAAAGATAAAACTGAGATTATACTATTTGGGAATAGCACTGAGAGACAAAGATTGGCTACGTATCTGGACTCGAGAGCCCTCAAATCTAAAGAACTGGCTCGCAACCTTGGTGTATCAATGGACTCAGATCTCAGTTTTAGTAGTCATATTAAAGCGGTTACTAGATCAGCATTTTACCATCTTAAGAACATCAGTAAGATTAGAGATTTTCTGACTAAACCAGACCTAGAGAAACTTATCCATGCTTTTATTTCTAGCAGGATTGATTACTGTAATGGTCTCTTAGCTGGACTTCCAAAAAAGACCATTAAACAGCTTCAGCTGATTCAAAATGCAGCTGCCAGAGTTCTCACTCGGAGCAAAAGAAGAGATCATATCACCCCCATCCTCAAATCCTTACACTGGATACCAGTCTGTTATAGAATAGACTTTAAGGTGTTATTACTGGTTTATAAATGTCTCAATGGGGTAGGACCAGCGTATTTATCAGATCTGCTACAGAGATATGAGCCGAGCAGAGATCTCAGATCTTTAGGAACTAGTCAGTTAGTCCTGCCTCGGGTCAAAACTAAACATGGAGAGGCAGCATTTAGCTACTATGCCACTTTTAAATGGAACCAGCTGTCTGAGAATATTAGAAGTGCCCCAACGTTAGACACATTTAAATCAAGACTTAAAACTCTCTTGTTTGAGCAGGCTTACAGCTCAGTTTAAAATATTCTGCACTTTTCTGTAACGGCATTTTATTTCTTTTATTTCTTTTCATCTATTGTCATTTTAAATTGTTTTAATCATTTTAATCATTTTACTCTTTTTATGTAATTGTCTTATTGGAATTTATGATTTTACTCTGGCTTTTAATGTAATTTCTTTTTCTGTAAAGCACTTTGAATTGCTTCTGTATGAAAGGTGCTCTATAAATAAACTTGCCTTGCCTTGCCTTGCCTTGCCTTGCCTTGTGCCCAGTGACTCCGGGTAGGCTCTGGACCTGCTGCAACTCTGAATTGGATAAATGGTTGCAGACAATGAATAAATAACAATAATCATCATCATCATCATCATAATACACTTTATTATAAAGTGCTTTGAGAAACCTAAGCATTGACAATGTTATTAAACAGAACAAAGGACATAAACGGACAAACAGACTCACAACAATACAAAGAGCCCAAAACAGCAAAAAACAATAAGGAAAACAAAAACAAAAAGTACCCAGAGGCCACAGGGTGAAAATGAAATTAAAGGGTACTTTTGCCTTCTTAAAAACTTAAATTAATAACTTAAGGACAAGTATAAATTGTGCTAATTTTCAAGAAAGAACCTCAGCTGCTCCTTTTTAAATTCGTTTGTGATGCACCTGGCTGCACACATGTTAAAAATAAGTGTTTCATTTTAAAAGGGACCATAGGTCTTGGGCATTAACTGCATTAGTTGTTTGGAGAAAATTGGGGGCATGACTCTCACAATGAACCAAACTCATTATTAGTCTGGTGTAAATCGGTGAAACAATTAGCTTTTGTTGTAAAGTGGAATTGAATTTCTTTGTTCTCTATGACAGCAACATAGTCAGCATTTGACAATAGGGTTGTGGACACCTCATCTAATGAATGGATTCAGATATTTTACGGTTTTGCTCTTGCAGATATGGTCTTCAAAATGTGCCCACATTTAAATGCATAGCCAAAAGAATGGAACACACTGGAGGAACCATCATCAGAACATGCTTTCATTAATATTTGGCTGAATGCAATCAAATACTCACAGCGATGTTCCACCACTCAGTGTAAAGTCAAAGGAGGATCACATTACTTATTAATACCTTGAACTCAGAAGAAATATACGACGAGCAGGGGTCCATAAGCGTTTGACCATGTAGTGTACTGTATTTAATGTTACTGTGCTTTTCAGTACCACAGACAGCATCTACACTTGTTTTAAACATGATTTAGTCGACTATTCTCATGATGCAGACAGAGAACTATAAGTCTATGAATGTTACACATTGCTAACAAATTATTACACACATTATTTACTTGTTAGCCATATTAATCCAATTCAATGCAAGAAAGGCATAACTGGTTGCAAGTATCATCACTTTTGAAAGTATCTGGGAGTTATTAGATGTTGATACAGTACTCCAGAGAACACAGCTCCACTGCTTCCCAGTCCAGGGCTGAGGGGGTTTATACTTGGGCACATGTTCAGCTGCTCTGTGTTGGTCAGTGTTTTTCTATGGACATAATATGATAAATAAAAAGGTGTGTGTGCACAATTAAATAACATTGTCAGTAATATGTGCACCTTAAACAAGAGGAAATCACACTTTTGGACTTGTGAGTATGTAAAAGATGTCTCTACTGATAGGCTGTCATGGTTATTTAGATGTCGTTTTTGTGACATCACAATAACAATACAGAAATAAGGGGTGGCACGAGAGGTTGTGGGTTTGATTCCTGCTCCGGGTGACTGTCTGTGAGGAGTTGGTGTGTTCTCCCCGTGTCCGCGTAGGTTTCCTCCAGGTGCTCTGGTTTCCTCCCACAGTCCAAAAACACATGTTGGTAGGTGGATTGGCGACTCCAAAGTGTCCGTAGGTGTGAGTGAATGTGTGTGTGCGTGTGTGTGTCTGTGTTGCCCTGTGAAGGACTGGCGCCCCCTCCAGGGTGTATTCCCGCCTTGCACCCAATGATTCCAGGTAGGCTCTGGACCCACCGCGACCCTGACTTGGATAAGCGGTTACAGACAATGAATGAATACAGAAATAAATTAACTATTTCAAAATGTTATTACAATACACAGTAGTTTTTTTGGATTTTATTTATTTATTATTATTTTTATGTGGACTTTTAATTTGCTTATGAGATCAATACTTACGGCCAAATGAAAGGGAAACAATAAAATGTTCGATACAGGGATATCCTAGGACTAAGGCTGGAAGGCACTGCAGTCGTCATTGTAGTACAAAATATATACACAAAAAAATACGTAAAAAATAATAAAAAGGTCCGAAGCAGTGCCTTTAGACAGTCTTGTGCGCCTGACTCTTGGAGTTGGCGCGCTTTGCCTAGGAAAGAATAGCAGTGAGTTACTTATTACTCCTGATGACTGAACACGAGCACCCCCTGTAGCCTGCATTACCACTGAGGGAAGAAACATCTCTTCACGTGCTCAGTTTGAGCTCACGAGACACATCTGCAATTGGATGCATGCAGCTGTCAGACTGTATTTTAAAGAAATTAAATGAAAAAAATAAATAGTCAAATATATTTTTAAAAATGGTTGCATATTTTAAAGCACCATGAGTACCATTGGCTGCGGTCAAGAAGTGATATACATTGTTAGGTGTGGGTTTTAAAATAAGTATTATACAGGACCTAGCGCCATGATTTCAGGCAGGTTCATTATTTAAAATATATTTACAATAACTGCAGCCATTTAAAGTAACAGCAGGTATTTAAAGTTACAGGAGTTTACATAAAAAATTCGTCACTCGCTTTTGTCGCCATCAGACCCCATGTCTGTAATGCGCCTAATGAGAGAGAGAGAGAGAGAGAGAGAGAGAGAGAGAGAGAGAGAGAGAGAGAGAGAGAGAGATACATAGCTGGACAGAGAGTGATAGAGTATGTGAGAGAGAAAACTGAAGAAAGCGTGGGTGAGAGATAGAGATCGAGAGTTAGAGAGAGAGAGAGAGAGAGAGAGAGAGAGAGAGAGAGAGAGAGAGAGAGAGAAAGAGATGTCGGCTGGAGATGTAAGTGGCGACTGAAGATTCGCAACAAGAAGCAAATCCCCCTCGCGCACCTCCCCCTCTCCTTGAGAGAGAGAGAGAGAGAGTAGGTGAGGGAAAGAAAGAAGGAAAGATATAAAGAAAGAAAGCTTCTGCAGTTCTCGAGACGTATACAGTAACGTGAGTCGTTTTCCCGTCATGGAACACAGCCTGGTGCAATGTGCGCGAGACACGGAATGATATCCAACACTTAACCCTTACGTTCATTCTTCATCATTATCATAAACGCCTTCATCGTAAAGGAGAGGAGCGCGTGGACTTTGCGTTTCTTCGCGAGCCGGGGTACGTAACTGCAGTGTCATATGAGCTTCCAATTGTTATTGTTTTAATCTGAGTTGATAGCGTTAGTGACGGCGCTAACGGTCGCGCTCGTGCAGAACTGCAGCTACTACATCTGGCTTCCTAACACTGTTTACATTGTGTTTACTGTACGAGTACTGCCTTTACTGTGGGGAAACGTCCCTACAGCGTGTTTGAAGTGACTGTCTCTTCAGGAAACCTGACAATGAAAGGGTTTAACCACCTGGCCGGTGTAGACTTAAATGTTTAACGTGATTATATATTTGTGTGTGTGTATTTCTTCAGTGAAAAGGGCAGCGACTCTAATGGAGTTCTTTAACGATTCGATGGACTTAGTTGACCCGGGCCGGCTGTATAACGACTCGGTGTTCTATGGGAACCAGACGGACCTCTTCCCCCGCAGCGTCCGCATCACCATCTCAGTGGTCTACATGCTCGTGTGCGTGGTTGGACTGGTGGGCAACTGCTTGGTCATGTATGTCATCATCAGGTAAGCTTAACACACCTGCTATGTTAACCAGCGCTACGGAACACAGTCCGGGATACATTTTCTTTGAAAGCAAAGGGATAAAATGATAAAGAATGAGACACATTGTTCCACAAGTGTGTAACAGGGAGACTAATGAAAAAAAAAAAATTCCCCAAGTGTGTAATGTGGAGTCCTTTAAGAAAGGCCTTGTGTTGTGTAACAGCACAGGCGTTCAGCTCAATAGTTGGGCTCTAAGCTAATGTTTGGTTCTAGCAAACAATGTTGGGTGTATCCTTTTCAATTAGCTTTTATTTACTTATGAAGAAAGGAAAGAGACCCAGAAGGTATTTGTCTTAACTTTGTTCTGGCTCATCCCAGTTTGTATTAAGAAAGGGAATATTATTTACCGTGTGCTCTGTTCATACTGTTCATCTGTTATTGAACTATTTATTTTAGGTTTGCTAATGTTTACTTTTTCAAAATTCATGTCAAGTAAGGTATTATTAAGAAGGATAATGTTATAGTGAAGGGGAAGGATATATTATGTTTCTATTATTTTCATTTTGGAACTATTAAACAATTTATTTTCAGTCTTGGATACCACCCTCAATACACTATCATCTATTTCTTCAACTAAAAATGGAGCTGCCTTTTTCTACCTTTTTTCTGACACACCCACAATGGATGATACTTCCATCAGTTTAGCTCAATGTAGTTTTACACCCACCATGTTTTTTCCTCAAGTTCTTTGAATTATTATTATATTTTTTTTTTAATACACCAATTTGTGGTGTGTGTTTGTGTCTACATCTAACTTTGTTTGTTCTATGTTTATGCATTGTCTCCTTTGTCAAAGACCTTTGACTCATCTCGGATTCAGCTGATTTTAATAAACTGATTTTTGGCATGCATAGAAAAACAAACAAACATTTTTTGGACTGCATTTATTTTTCTTTTTTAAGGTTCTCTCGCTCTCTCTCTCTCTTTTCATCACTCTGTCTCTCTTCAACAATTTTGGTAGCATTCCACAAGCAGCACTTTAGGCCAACTAAATGATTCTCTTATTTCCCTCCACTTAAATCAATTTCAGAAACCTATTTCATCTCCTGCTGTCATGCTTTTTTGAAATGTTTCTTATACAAACATTGGCACCAGTGGACATGTGCATATATCTGTGTAATATCATTTGTATGATTTTAAATAGCTCTGCCATTTTCTATTCACAGACTCCAGCTGCTGTATTTTTTTGGCTGAGAGCTCTTTGCCACTGAAGGCAGAGTACACAGAGTGCATCAGATACATTGTATGCCCTTTTGTGGCTATTTTTCTCTTTCAGTCACTTTTTTTTATATACCCACATTATTCTCTTTCCCATGGTTCATTTTTCATTGCTATTATCTGGGGTGAAGTCCTCTCATTCTGGTCTTTCATACTGTTAAAGATTCTCAGGGTGTGCAACAGTCTTATCAGTAATTGGGTAGACTCTGTTGTAGTTGGTTTGGTAAAATTTCACACAGTGTTTTTAGTTGATAATGATAAATGGCTTCTACAGAATCATTTAGTGGTTAATTCCAACAGGCATAATCTATCAAAAGATGCATGAATGACCTTTTGCCAACTGTGATATTGACATGTCATACAGTGATTTGAAAAGGTTTGTACATCCTTGGAAGAATATATATATATAATACCAAATGTGCCAAAACCTTTGCACAGGCAATGCATGCATTTTTCTTCAACAAAACCATCAAAATGAATAGTTTAGGGTGTCCAAACTTTGCTATCATTTTTCTATCATTGGGTTGTGGCACCAATGACATAGAAACTAACTCGGCGTAAACTTGGCGTAAACTCATCAATCACTTTATTGTCAAGTTTCTCACAGTCATTCATGCATTTATCTTTTTAGCCAGTTGTGTAGCACAGAATCATGCAGACATGTGCATATGGTCTCAGTGATTTTGTGGCATGATTCTTGGTGTCTTGGTGTCAGGCTGGTTTGAGCATAACTGCTGATTATTAACTACTGAACATTCTCTGGAGGTTACTCATAATGCTACAATAAAGAAAAAACATCCATTAGGCAGCAGTTCTGACCAGACTGGTTTGAGCTGACATAAAGTCTACATTAGTTTCTTTAATTCAGATTTTGTGTAGAGCAGAAAAGCTCACAGTGCACATCACATTTTGAACCTTGTGTCAGGTGGGCTTCAACAACAAGACAACAAGAGGTTCTACTTCTCTCAACTAAGAACATAAATCTGAGCTCTGTAGTAGGCACAGGGTCACAAAACCTCACAGTTGAAGACTGGAACAATTTAGCCTGGTCTAACGGTTCTGAAGCATGATTTCTGCTGGAGCACACATATGTTAGGGTCAGAATTTGGTACCAACAGCCAGAATTCATGGACATAACCTTCACTGTGTCAACTGCCCAGGCTGGTGGGTGTGGTGTACTGGAGAATATTATCATCCATTGAAGGCCTGTTAATACAAGTCAATAATTACTTGGTTGATAAAGACTTTATGGGTATTTTTGTTGACTGTGTCCATCCTTTCATTGCCACAGATTACTCGTCTTCTAAATCCTACTTCTAATAATAATAATGTACCATGTAAAAAAGCAAACGTTATCTCAGTCTGGTTTCATGGACATGCCAACGAGTTTTTAGGTGGAACAGAGTAGAACCCCTTTGGGATGTGGTAGAACAGGAGATAAACACTCATTCATTCATTGTCTGAAACCCTTATCCAGTTCAGGGTCGTGGTGGGTCCAGAGCCTTCCTGGAATCATTGGACGCAAGGCAGGGACACACCCTGGAGCGTGCAATACACACACGTACAGATTCACTCACACACTCACAACTATCGTCAATCCTACCAACGTGTATTTTTGGACTGGGAGAAAACCAGAGCACCTGGAGGAAACACACGCGGACACGGGGAGAACACACCAAACTCCACATGGTCAGTTACCCGGAGCAGGAATCGAGCCCACAACCTCCAGGTCTACCTGCTGCGCCACCATGTCACCCAGGAGATAAACAGTGTGAAAAAATCAGCAGGAATTGCATGGTGGTTAACGTGGTCCAGCATGACAAAGGAATGTTTGCAACATTGTTTTGAATTTGTGCCGTGAAGGACTGGGGCTATTTTGTGAGCAAAGAGAAGTCATACCCAAAATTATTGGATACAAGGCTGGAACATACCATGGACAGGGCACCAATCCCTCTGTTGTAATTCATTTACTGAATGTAACATAGTGTTAATCAGTAGAAAAATGTGCCTTGTGCACAATTTATATTACATTCTGTCTTAAAACGCTTAACTCAGCATACGCATTGTCGAATATGAAACTTTGCATTAATACATTAATACAAAATGCCATTTTTATGTATGTTCCCTCTAGAAAATGTTTACATAGTTTCAGTTAGAAAATCAACAGATTGTTTACTTTGACCATCGGAGTTAAAGAAGAAATTATATCACTTTTCCCACAAGTTAACACTGTTCCCTGGGTCTTAATGAAATGTCTGTGACCTGCTTTGGTCAAAATACCACAAGGATGAAACAACTCAGCACTATACTCCCCCTGTCTTAACAGCCCTCTTCAGAATGACCAGTTTCAGCACCTGTTCATTTAAAGAAGAAAGAGTCAGAGCTGACTTAGGGTGTACTCACACTAGGCAATCCATATCCTGCTGGGGTACGTTTGATGCCCAAATCCAGTTTGTTTGAGTAGCGCGAATGGTCCTTGGTTCAGTTTGACACAAGTACTCAACGTGAATGTGATCTTAGCACTCTGATACTCACTGGTGCTGTGTAAAAGCACCTTAAATCAAAGTAATACAACAGTCTGACCATGTAAGTGTGTTTCGGCTGTGTGCAGTGTGAGCACAGGCCAGTGGGGGAAATAGGGGGGCAACCAGGCCCAGTGTGGGTCCACCCTTAAACGCAAGGGGCAAGGAGTGAACCTCTGGATTTTAGTCTTTTACTCTTGGTTCTTTTTCTTCTCTGTATACAATTTCAACTCTTGCCCCTAACTTGTGTTTATTGATAGTCAGAAAACATGTTATTTCTTACTGATTCAAGGAATAAGGTTTAAAAGACCTTTGCCCCCCAGTGGTGTTCGGAATCTCTAATAGGCGTCTTGCCTGTGACGTAGATGGTGGACAACTCTAGAAGTTGCACTTAATTTAATGCAAAATGACGAAAAGGTGTGTTGTGTTTGGCTGCAATAATTCAATGTACAGTGGGACATCTGTGCAGAAATGGCCCAAAGATCCCAAAATATCCAGAAAATGGACTAAATTTGTCAACTTTAAACGGGCACTTTGGAAAGGACCATCCGCTCACTCCGTTATCTGTAGCTCATTTCACTGGCGCTTTTCCAACAATATGGGCATGTAAGGAAACCAACGAAAGTTGTCCAAGAGCCTCTGTAACATGGAGGTAAACAGGGTAAGGACACTCACTTCGCCTGTTTTAGTTGGTGTTAGTTAACGTTAGCTTGACTCGCTAAACTCGGTGGCTCAGATTATACTCGGCTACGTAGCTGCATTACAGAGGTTTATAGTGTCAGATGAATTCGAGTTTGACTTCGATCACATTTACAAGAATAACAGTACCTCTAAATTTGAGTTTAGCTTATTGCTAGGCTATTGTCATGAATAATGTTGGTTATTTAGCTAGATACTGTCATAACAGTCAGTCATAATGGTGTTTTACCGCAGCGTTGTTCAGCTGTTGTCCACCAGTGACGTCACACGGTTGTGTTCAAGAATTTCCGTAGCGAGCTCAGGTTTTTCCGTCAATTTAATAAAATTGTCAGTTTTAAAGCAAATTAAACATGCTATTTTCATTTTAATTCATACTTATATATGTCAGTAACTAAAATAATGTGAAATATTATTAAGGTCCATTAAGTGGTGCTTAGCCTTTAAAACAAATTTATCCTGATAACTTTTCAGCCAGACTGATGTACAAAGTTCAGTTGTATTACCATCATAATATGACTGTGACAAACAAAAAATGTGAGCTACAAAAGCTTTCATTTGACCCCAAAAAGTGTCATATTGCCACCCAATGGCAAAATGCCATCATACAGCTCATGTATGATACACATCATGTATGTATTGATGGTAAATATCAATTTAACCTCAAACTTACAGCACATCTACAGCTCTGGAGTGCCTACCTAACCACAAACTGTGAAATTACTGTGCTTGTGTCAGTAAACATGAGATAAAATGTGGTGTTCTGATTTTGTGCTACATCTTATGTAGGTAAAAGAGACTCCCTCTCCAATAATAAATTTAAATCACAGCGCTGGATCCACATTTATGTTGGAGCACAAAGAAATAAGACGAGTGAGGAAATATAAGAATAATGGTGCATTTTATTTATTTTTACCCTGTCCCTTGATTTCAAGCATCATCTTGCCCCTTGAAACTGGGGAACAGGGTGTAGTTTTTAAAATCTTCCCCTAAAAAAAACGGGACAACCCCTCAAGCACCTGATATGTCATGAGAACACAAATTAAAAAAGAACAGCGCCTCAGTACCAGGACACTAGTGGTGCTCTGTAGGTAGCTCTGCCAGTCTGCAGTATTATCAAAGGAGTGCTGCTGGACTTTTGTTAAATTAAAGGCCTCATAAGCCTTCAGCTTACACTTTTATGTTTATAAGTAAGCATTCAACAATCATATATTACCACTTATTCCTGTCTCTTCTGTAATGCATAGCTGAATTCAGCTTCTTATTTGGCAGCTGTTTTACGTTCCAGTTCCAATATAATACAATATTGTTGTATCCTCAGGCATTAGAATGTAATTGCTTCACCATTTAAGGCAGAATGGGAACTACCAAGACATCAGTATACTATTCAGCAATGTTTTATACTTGTTGTGAAATAAAGGGTCATAATATTAAACCTATTTTAAAATAAGATAATGTCATTTGTGGCATTTATAAAACTCTCTGTTTCAATAGCTATATTACCTTAAAACTTTACTTAACCCCTCAAAGAATTGGAGGAAATATGTCTATCCCAAGGAAAAATTTGAGGGATAGGTCTAGTTAGGAACTCAAATTCCACTGTATTTATTTGTTTGACCCTTTCATATAGCTGTGCTCAGCCTTTAAGCACATTGTTAAAATAATAGTGGTCCAAAGAAGTGCGTTCATTCATTCACTTGTTTTGTGGAACAGATTTATCCTGTTAAGTGTCTTACTACTCTGATTCATTGGGCGCAAGACTTGAGGAAGACACCCAGGGAAGGGGGCTTTTGGTTCTCTTAAATCTTTGTAAAGGAAAGTTTTCCAATGAAAGAGACAGATGCTATTCTGTGGCATACTTCCAAAGTTTTGTCATTTTTATTTTTAAGAGTTTCATAAGTCTATATGAGGTTGGACACACATCCACTGGCCATGGTCAGATCTATAACTGAAGTCATGAACTCTCCATCTGGCTGGTGTTTGTCTGTCCTGCTCCAGTGATGATTAACTGAGTCACTGTGCAGTTAACAGTGAGTTATCAGTGACTAATCACTCAGCCGTCCACGCTAACTGCTCATACTCGGTTCTTTGGTCTCCCTCCCTTCCAGGCCCACTCTCCATCTGTCTGCCTGGTTGGAGGCTGCTAACTTTTACAGTCTTCCTGTTTCTTGAGGTCATGATTATGCCCACAGAGGCACTGCATCATTTGCTTAGCTTCATTTAATGAGCATTCTCTCTCTCTCTCTCTCTCTCTCTCTCTCTCTCTCTCTCTCTCTCTCTCTGTGTACCTTTCTTTTTAATTTTTTTTATTAAGTCAGCATTGTCATTTATTTACTTGTTGAGGTCCAGGAAAACACAAGACAGGCTTAGTTTTACAGAAAACTTTAATCACAACAGCTTTTCAATATTTAGCATGTCTTTACTTCAGCTGCTATATTTCTCCCCATTGTTTAGCTTAAAAAATTGTAGTGTTTTCATCTGCACATTATCAGCCATTACTGCACATCTCAAATGTTCCGTTTCAGGGTTTTCCTACCCCACTTATTTGCTTTGACTTTCTCCTTCCTTTTGCATCAAAGTCAAAGTCTGCTTTATTGTCAATACTACAATATGTACAAGACATGCAGAGAATTGCAATTGCAATACTCTCAGACCCATGGTGCAGTAATAAACATTAAATATAAAATAATGTTTAGACACTAATAACATATATATATATATATATATATATATTTGTTATTATTAGTGTCTAAACATTATTTTATATTTAATGTTTATTACTGCACCATGGGTCTGAGAGTATTGCAATATATACATACATACATATATATATATATATATATATATATATATATATATATATCTTTTAACACTCTTATCAGAATTATCTCTGTATAAGGTAGCTGTGGTGTGATTTTTGGCTGAAGTCCAAAGGCATATATTGCACAAAATATCACATTTCTTACCATGATGCACTGTTTAAAGCTAGAATATATTTAGAATGTTGTGTTTTCTATAGTAGGTGTAAATGAAATGTCTGTATGTGTACATCTTTGCAGTTGGTAAAAAAGTGTTCACTGTCTTTTGACATATATTGTGCTACAATCCCAATTCTAAGATGGGATGCTGTTGGCACTGTAAATAAATAAATATAAAATAAATTTAAATAAATATTTATAAATATAAAAGACGTGCAAATCATTTAAACTCTATATTTATTTTTAACTACTAAAATAACAATTCTGTTAAAAGTTGAAACTATCAAACTGAAAAATTAAAGTTTGTGGCTTTTTAAATTTTAAATTTAATGCTACTAACACTTCCCAAAAATGTTTAAAACAATCAAAAATAGGACCAGCCTCTGCCTAACATCATGTTCAGCAACAATTTAAAGGAACATTACATAATGTTTTACCTTCAAAATCAGTGTGCTGCTTGACTGACTGCTCCAGACTCAGCACTGCAGAAACTACAATATGAAACTTTTGGAGGAGGGTAGAAAATGCTACTGCTCTCCCGATGGAGAACAGCATTGAAAACATATACACAATGAGCAGCTGTGTGTCACTTGTACGCAGCAAGTGGATAAAACTGTTATGGTTTGTAAACACTGTGCCACCAGAGCCAGAGCACAGCTGCGCATCTGAAGCAATATCACTCTGGTGTTTGGAGTTTGTGGTGTGACCGAGGAGAGCACGGCTCTATCTGTGTGAGGCGAGGGAGTCTCATATAGACAAGGCAAAGAAAAAGAAATGAAGATATTGTTCCACTCAGCCGCTAGTTCACAAACAGACCAACTCACTAACACATATGAAGGAGGAAGCACAAGGTACTGTAGCAACTGCCACAGGCTTAGTGGGGCCTGAGGCCTAACTGGGACTCTGGGAACATTCTATGTTTACCTGGCTCTGCCCCTTTCACAGTTCATTGTACTGTTTGGGAATATGAATACAAAAAGCACCCTGATAGCTTGGGTTGTCACTACATGTAAATGTGATGGTGAATAAGGTTCCTTCAGTCCTCATCAAGGGGTTATGCCCATTCAATTCACGCTAATGTACTTTCAACTACACTAAAATTACTGTATTTGTCTCCTATTTTTTTTCTGTTTTGGTGAATGTAACCAATTTGTAACCATGATCCAATTTGAACCATGAGTTCTGTATTCTGTTACAGTACTAGACATGTTATAGACTACAGACTGAAACACAAATGTCACTGAACCAACCCAGACCTAGGCTATTTGTGCCTCGAGGGGAGTGGCCTATATCTTACATGGCATGTGCCCTAGTTTCTGTTGGATGGGGATATTAGAAATTGCATACAAAATCAGAATGCTGTAGATATAAACTAGACTTCCCCTCACTGTGGGAAAAGCCTATTTTTTCCCCTGTCTGCCTCAAGTAAGTTGAGCATTTGTATCTGGAGACATTGTGGAGACATTTGTATCATGGAGTCATTTATTCATTCATTCATTGTCTGTAAGCGCTTGCAGTTCACGGTTGCCGTGGGTCTGGATCCTACCCATGTGCAAGGGTGAAAGGTGAGAACACACCCTGGAGATGGTGCCAGTTTTTTGCAGGGAGATGCATACTCACCCATTCATTCACCAATGGATTCAAGGTTAGATGCTGTATGAGGTTTGGGTTTTTTGTGGGGTAGCATGCTTAGGGAGATTCCTGGTGATAGCATGATTGTAAGGTCTGAAGAATCAAAGCACTGTACATACTAATGGCCTATTGTGGGATCCCTATGCTTCTACCTCCTCTCACTCTTTCAGTTAATAGGCTGGTGTTCAAGAGAATTTTGGCAAGCCTCATTGGAATAGGCCACTCTACTCATCCACTCAGCTGAAGCTCTGTCAGATCAATACATGGAGCTGTAACAAATTCATCTTCTCTCGCTTTTTGCAGTGAGCCCATTACATTCTGCAGAGTAGTAGAATGTCCAGCAGCTTGTCAGTATTAGTAAGAAGGCTCTTTCCCTGGCATGAGGATTTGTAACTTCTGTAGCTGTAACCTGAACATGTCTGCTTTTGTTTTGTTGCAAAAACCTCATTGGGACAAATAGTAGAGGGACAAGACTATTCTAGAGGTTTTGGTGAGTGTGTGTGCACTACTTCTTCTGTTACTGTTAGCCAGCAATTACTAATTGTCTACTAAATGCTACATTTCCAGCTGCTTATTCCCAGCGAATCCTTCACAGGGCAACACACACTCACACATTCACACCTCTGGACACTTTTGACTCACAAATCCACCTACCAGTGTGTGATTTTGGACCGTAGGAGGAATCCGGAGCACCCGGAGGAAACCCTCACAGACACGGGGAGAACACATCTCACAGTCACCTGGAGCAGGACTTGAACCTACAACCTCCAGGTCCACAACCACCGTGCCGCCCTAGAAATCACTAGAGATCAATTTTTCCATTACTTTCATGATATTTATTGCGTTCACACTTTATCTGCATTATAGCGTTCAATCTTTTTGGGAGACTTGCTGTCCATCCTTAAGAGAAATCTTAAGAGGATGTCTTTTCCACACCTCCAATTTTTTTTTCACAGTCCAAGCAACACTTCGAGTGACTTTGAGGTCAGGACACTTGAGAGGTGAACATCAGTAGCCTCTTTATTTGATTTATAAAATGGCTTATTCTTATTCTTAGACAGCACCACATTCTTACAGACCCGTAGCATTCTCTTTGTAAAACAATCAGAAGAAATTTGCATCCACTTACATCCAGTTCACTTACATTACTTAATAGATGTGTTTCATCAATTTTGACTGAGTTACTGTTCGAACACTCTTACATCTTGCTCACATTCTTCTGCTCAGAATATGACCTACATTACATAATGTTCTTTTACATGTTGCTTATAATTGCCGTTTCCTCTAGAGAGGTCTCTAATTTCCCAAAAGTAACATAGTGCAACTTTAAGTACCTTTTATATGATCACGGCCTATTTTCTATCTCTTATTTTTCAAACTCTTTCTCTTTCCATATGAGATATGACAAACTGAATAACAGTTATTTAATAGCCAGAGTATTTTTGTCCTTATAAGAGCCTCTGTTTTCTTCATACTTTGTTATTGTTGGCACCTGTGAGCATGGGCTTCAACCTCTGCCCAGTTTGATTGAACAAGTATTTTGTTCTTTAACCGAGTGCCGAGAAAATATAATCTGGAATCAACCTCTGCAACCATTAATGAATGGTTGCATTTTTAATGACATGCTGTTAAAATTTTTCTTTCATGTTAACTGGATATAAAGTATAGTTTTAGACTGTGTTAATAATGTATATTCTACATGTCCAAATGTTGGTAGGCACCTTTTAGAATTGGGAATTTAAGTGCTTTTAGATGCAACCTTGGTGGGCTCAGACATTCAGCTGTGCACATTCAGGTTCCGTAGAAATTTAAGAGGACAAGATGGAATAAAGCTGCTGCAAATTTTGAATTTGGGGCAGCACGGTGGCGCAGCAGGTAGTGTCGCAGTCACACAGCTCCAGGGACCTGGAGGTTGTGGGTTCGATTCCCGCTCCGGGTGACTGTCTGTGAGGAGTTGGTGTGTTCTCCCCGTGTCCTTGTGGGTTTCCTCCGGGTGCTCCGGTTTCCTCCCACAGTCCAAAAACACACGTTGGTAGGTGGCTTGGCGACTCAAAAGTGTCCGTAGGTATGTGTCTGTGTTACCCTGTGAAGGACTGGTGCCCCCTACAGGGTGTATTCCCGCCTTGCGCCCAATGATTCCAGGTAGGCTCTGGACCCACCTCGACCCTGAATTAGATAAGCGCTTACAGATAATGAATGAAATTTTGAATTTGGCTGTGGAGCATTAGAACTGCGTTCTCTGGAGAGTTGGCGCTTCATCCAATACTGTTATTAGTACCTGACCTCAATAGATTTGGACTCTTTGCCCACAAATCTTTGCCAAATAGTGCATGGTTGGACATACTTTGTGTTTGTTTATACAGTATGTCTTGCCGTATTGATATTATAAAGGAAGACTGAAAGTACTCAGTTTCTATGGCATTCAATAAATATGGATGTGTTTACCATAATATAAGCATGTAATTAATTGGTTGTGCTAGTAATATGGCTGGATTACAGTGGATATATTCAGTACCCATCAAAAGTTTGGACACCTTTTCTCATTACTCATTGGTGGATTAGGGCTGTTCACTGCATAGAACTGTGTGCCAGCCCCTACCTCTGCACAACCAAAGTTATGGTCTCAGACACATTAAGAAGGCGAGCAGTTCTACAAATGAACTCTTGACGAGGCCACAGCTGTTCACTGAAAACCATTCCAGGTGACGACCTCATGAAACTAATCAAGAGAACGCAGAGAGTGTGCAAAGTTGTCATCAAAGCAAAGGGGGGGGGGGGCTACTACTGAAGAATCTAAAGTATAAAACATTCTGGTTTGTTTAACATTATTTTGTTTACTGCATAATTCCATATGTGTTCCTTCATAATTTTAATGTCTTCCATATTCATTTACAATGTAGAAAATAATAAAAACAAAGAGAAAATGTCCCAACTTTTGACTGGTACTGTACATTCACGATATGTGGAAAATGGCCCAAAACAAAGCACACCCTTCCTAAGTGGGTTTGTCCAAACCTTTGATGGGTGCTCTATATAGGCATATTAGAATGTGAAACAGGATGAGAGCCTACAATTGATCATTGCTAGCTATTATACATTATTAGGACTTCATAAGACTGTATTGAAAATGATTCCTTTGAGACTGGTAATAAAAAAGTTGTGATTCTGCACATGGGGAAAATAAAAAATGGTTACAGCATAGGTTATAAATTCACTGTACGACAGAATTATTTTCTGTTCCCTTGAATTGTTTGTCGCTTCAGTAACCACATGGACAAAGGTAGTGTGTGACAAAATACTTGAGCTTTCTATTAGAAATAGAATATCAATATACAATTGTGTATTATTCTACATTTGTTGTATATTTTAACATTCTGTTGAGGTTTCATTTACTTCACGTTTTAGAATTTGGTATATTATTGGGTTGCAAATGCTGTCTGATATATTTCTAAAAACATTTGTTGTTACAAGGCCTTCAGTTGCAGTAAATGTTTCACTTAACACACGCTTTTCCCATCGCACACAGGTAATATGTGTGTACAAGCATGATTCGTAAACAGATTCCCTAACTGAAAGACAGCTCCATGTGTGAATATAGGGCAGTTTTCAGTAAACAATTCATGAACAATAATTGATTAAATCATTGGTTCCATAGGCGCAACATTGGGGAAGGAATAATGCCTTCTCATTAGAGATTACATTGTACCTGTCTGAGCTTTGAGCGTTTTTTCCTTTTGCACAAAGAAGACTCACAAAAGTTTGTTCAAGAACTGCAGTCAATAAAGACAATTATTTTAATAGAGGCTTATTTTGCGCCATTTGTAAAGCATTGTTCAGCACTAATCAATAGAACTCCAACTACCTCCATAAATTATTTTGTCCTTGACATTATTGTACAAAATGACATTTGGCCATAAACCTCTAGCTCACATGGTTGTTTACAAGATTGACATACAGTCAGGACATAGGAAAAATCAATATAAAATAAGGGGAAGTGAGAGGATGGATTAGATCCACATGCTGTGAAAATAACGTTTTATATATATATATATATATATATATATATATATATATTTTTTTTTTTTTTTTTTTTTTTTTCCTTGCTCACCTTTAGAAATTAATATCCAGTCTGATAAACCTCGAACAATTTCATATATTTATATATTCTCTGGGTGCTCCGGCGTCCTCCCACAGTCAAAAAACACACGTTGGTAGGTGGATTGGCGAAAAGTATCCATAGGTGTGAGTGTGTTTCGCACTGGACTAGGGCGGCAACAACTAATCGATTAAGTCGATTAAAATCGAGTGTTAAAATAGTTGTCAACTAATGTAATAATCGATTAGTTGGGTCTAAGTTATTATACACATAGGTACAGTTGCTACACGTGACGAACTCTGGAAGAAGGGTTTAAAAAATGGCGGAGGCGGTCACAGCAGAGGATAATGTTAGCACAAGCAGAGAGAAAAATGTACGACCCAAGTCATCAAAAGTATTGGAACACTTTACATTAACGCCTTCAAGGAACAGCGTTAGGTGCAAAATGTGCACAGCTGATCTCGCATGGCACGGCAGCACAACATCACTGCATGAACATCTGAAAATGAAGCCTGTTGGAGCTATGTGAGAAAGAGATGAAGTATAGTAAGTTAATTCTACTTTTTCTCTCACTCAATGTTACTAGAGCCTGCTAGAGTAGTTAAACAACATTTGTTTTCTTGATATTACACTCGCGTTAAGCGAACAAGCCTTAGCTTCCCCCCGAGTTTTCTCTTCCACCTTAAATGTGTCAGCTCGACCAGCAGTTCCAAAACAAACTGTAGTTTTAGTCAAGCGACGTTTTAATTTTAGCGATGTTAGTTTTTCTCTCACTCAGTGTCACTAGAGTCTGCTAGAGTAGTTCAACAAGATGTCTCATTTTTAGTTATTTTATATCACTCTTGTATTTAGCGAGTTTTCCGTTCCACATTAAATATGGCGGCAGTTACATTCAGAGTTAAAAAAAAATCAATCCAAAATGTTTTAAAATAATACATTTAAAGCCTTTTTCAAGGTCTTTTCTGACTGGCATTGCGTGTTAGTGTTTGAGTATCACAGCCAAGTGTATATTACATTATAAGTGTATATTACATTACATCAGTGGCGGATGCTGGTCTTTCAAGGAGGGGAAGCTCAATTTCGGCCTACATCATTAAATGTGTCGGGTTATTTATACGTAAATTCTCCCCTTCGTTATTTTTAAGAAAATGATCTGTGACCCTGTCGTACCAACAAGACGTCTTTTCCAGGGACTTGACTAGTGTCCTCTCAATGGCCAGCAGAGCTAGGCTGCTTAAACGACCTTGGCCCATGTGAAGTGTGTCCGCCTGTGCTCCCACGGATCTCTACACCAAAGGATCGCTGATTCGCTCATTTTGCTGTCAATCAAAAAGGGATTCAGCCTCAGACAGATCATCCAATCATCATGCAGAAGCTGAGCGTCCGGGCCAGCCGAGGCCAGCCCACTGCCCCATAGACCCCCAGAGACGCTGAGCATCCGATGGGCGGGACAAAGCCCAGCATTTATCCAATGACTCGTCTCGTTTCGCTGCACTTCGCTGCTTCGCTATTGAACTCTGTTGACGCTCAGCGTCCTCACTGTTTAAAACACTGTTAAACTGCGGGAATGATTGAGAGGAAAGCCGCGTCTTTACCAGTGATAAGAAGCTGATTCTGAACAAAAGTTGAGCACGTTGTAGTGAATATTTATTCAATGACATGTACACACAACAGTATATATTTGATCACTTATATTTTGACATTTTAGGGGAAGCTGAGCTTCCCTTGCAGTCTTGGAGCAATCGCCACTGCATTACATACACTGTTAAATATTGATGCAAATAAAATTAATGTAACGGTTGGGTTAATTCTTCCTGTAAATACTAATTTTTAATAACGGTAGGTTGTGTGTTCCTTATACAATTACAACATTATTTCTCTACAAACTTAAATATCTTAACCATATCTGATCATGTGTTCAATGAAATTTCCTTTTATTCTCAGCACATGGCAGCATCACCCAATATCCATTTATGTAATTTCAAGTTGCCTGCATTGTTGTCCAACTAATTGTTAGATTAGTAGTTATTAACTTAAAAAAGATGTATGTTCATATCTACACTTTCTCTGTCACCTCAGATAAAAACAGCCCAGCATTGCAGACTGTGTTTTGAAGAAGATCTGCACACTACAGCAAGCAGCTGTTTTCACAGATTGTATCCTGAATATGCTAGTAACAGACAGGAAACCAAATTTGGCTTGTCTTCCTTTTTATCCGGTTAATAATCGATTAATAGAAAAAAATAATCGACAGATTAATCGATTAACAAAATAATCATTAGTTGCAGCCCTACACTGGACCCACCCCAACCTCAAACTAGATAAGCACTTACAGTTAATGAATAAACATAGTTCAACTTAAAGATGTCTAAAATAGCTGGGAATCACATTTCATGGCTACACTTCATCTAAAGTCCTCCTGAGCTACTTAATAATTCAGGTTCATTCTTTTGTATGATACTATAGCAATACCACCCTTTTGTGTGCCGTTGTCCTGTTTTGATATGCTGCTAATCTGCAACAACCACTGGTTATTTGATTGGTCAGATTTTATCCAATAAAGAAAACATTTTTGGTTCTTGTGACTGGGCTGCAGTGAGCAGGCTGCTGCTCAGCTATTGATACAAGATTAAAAGGAATGATTTCTGTTGTGGCGTGGGTGGTGCTGCAGCCACTTGTTATGCTGCCCAGCTTTGATCATAGCCTTGGCCCCTGTATAGGTCGCTGATCCGTTGTTCTGTTCATCGGTTTGTTCCCTCCTTTGTCCGAGCATCTGCCGTTGGGCTGCCTGTTACGTCACAGTAGGAGGTGGCTGCTAAAGGATGACTGTGTGATATTTAGTGGGAAAAGACCAGTAGTTTGGGACTGGAGGGCACTAATGGATTTATATGAATTAAATTAAATGTCATAATTCTCTCTCTGTGGTAGGATGTGCATTTTGAATTCCGTTTAATCAAATTATATATTTGATTATTCATGAGTTAATGGGGAAAAAATCCTTTTCACAACCTTTGAATGGATCACAAACAGAGCCTGGTGAACTTGTGCTAGCAGCAAAGCACTGATTTTTCTGTTGCTGCCGTAACAGCTTCTATTCTTCTGAGAAGGCTTACACTGAATGTTTGACTATTCCTATAAGGATTTGATGTCATTCCCATACAGGATCACTAGTGAGGTCAGATACTGATGTTGAACAATCAGTCTAGTCCACATTCATTTGGGTATACTCTGTATTACTGTATCTGCTGCTTAATAGATGCACAGAGTTAATAGTGGGTAATAGTTTTTAGAACATACATATTTTAAATGTACAGGATAGTTCAGTAGTTCAGTTAAGTAGTTATTGGTAAAATAAGGACACTGCTATATGGAATAAAATACTCTTGGAAGTATATATTTCTTCTTTGCAGTGAGGGAAACCTACTTTTCTCTGGAGTGCCTGACAGTGTCCAAATACATTCCTGAGTGCTCGATCAGCAGAGCTGTCAGCGTGTGAACGAATGCAGTTGTTGGGGAGCTTTGGGGATGACAGTCATAAAGTATAAATATTGGATGGTGGCCTTTAGAAAATGGTTTTGCAATAGCAGCCGTCACTAATGGTTAGAAATACTGTACTTCTACTCCCCTATCATCAGCCTGTAGTAGATATGTAAGCCAAAGCCAGGTTTTAACAGAATGAAGAGGGAATTATACTGGAGGGTGAGGCAGAACATACCGTGTATTGTACTTTTCCTGGAAACTTTTACAAAGAACACAAACATCTGTCATAAGCAAGGCCTGTGTCAATCCCATGAAAAAATATGAGTGGACATAATAAGCCATACCCTAGATTTTGTCAGTTCATCAGCCCAAATAAGTTGGAACAAGGGCATGTTTACCACTGTGTTCCATCGCCTTTTCTTTTAACAACACACTCTACATGTTTGGCAACGGTAGAGAGCAGTTGCTCCAGTTTTGAAAGTTAAATGTTTTCACATTCTTGTTTGTTATACTGTAGTGTTACCATAATGCAACAATTGCTTTCTGAGTATTACAGTTCTGGACTAGTTAAGCATCCTGAGTCTTTACTAAGGAGCCATGCTGTTGTAATCCTTGCAGAATATGGATCTAACTTGTCTTACTGAAATAAGCAAGAGTCACATGTTGCTCCAACACCTGTATATTTCATTCAGCATTAACAGTGTCTTTACAGATGTGCCAGTAAGATGTCACCCATGCCATGTGCACAAATGTTTTTTACATATCTTCCAAAAAGGACATTTTATAAAATGAAAAATCCTTCTTAATTTTCAGCGGAGATCAATGTAAAAATATTTTATTCCAAGTAATTTTGGAGCATGTTGATTGGTTCATTCAACATGAAAGTTACACACAATCTTTAGGACAGCTGCTGGGTTCAAACATTGTAGTCAAAAGGGGAGATACATGCTTTTAATTGGACTACCACAATATATTCAGACAAGGTCTTACTGAAGTGTTAAAATATAAGTTCATAAAATTTTAAAAGCACTTGTAAGAGATTTGCTGTGTTAGGTGGCATTTTTTGCCTCAAGGTCCCTGGGAATGTAATTAGCCAAATTCGCAGTGAGAGCATGTCTGGCTCCCTAAGCCCACCACATTTTTCCACAAAGCACATAATTGGCTACTGGGGGCCAGACTCACATGCATGAGGCTTCTCTCAAGCTCCACTGAAAAGAAAGGATGAGAAAATGAATATGTTTTGTTCACCTGCTGAGGTGCCAATGGTGGTGGCAGGACCATCTCCTGTCTCACACATTAAACTTTGATAGCATTTTATGCCAAAGCATGTTCCAGTTTTCTGAGGTGTTGGGGTTTTTATCTTTTAAGAATATTTTTTTATTTTTTTGAACAAATTAAATCGACTGAGGCCTAATTAAACAAAAGTTCAGAATATATCTTCACATATGTTGGAGGCAGCAAAAAATGGATTAAAAAAAAACACTAAACAGCACTACGTGGTTGAAAAATAGCCCTTTGGAAACCTGGAAGAATCCTAGATTTTCTGGTTAAAACATAACAAATAACAAATTATGAGCTTATTAATAATTTCTTTATGAATGAAAACTTGCATAACTTTTAATACTATGGTAATATGAAGATATCTTTGGAAAATTTAGTCATATTAATTTTAGCAGTACCACATAGTATTACACAGTGGAGCTACTGACTCACCCAACACTTTACAGTACACATCTGAAATTATTTTTATAGGACCGCATAGTGGGGTTTGATGATGGCTCGGTATTTAAAGTGCCAATAGAAGGCAGATTTGCAAATTTATGAAGAATTTTTCCTGGAGATGAGTATGGTGCATCTGTTTGGGCCGTAAATGACAACCGCTATGAGAGTTCATAGTGCTGCTGCTGCTCTCCCCAGCACATCCCCAACCATTTGCTCTAATGAAGCCTCAGATGGCAGTTTATGGGGGTTTCAGATTTATTTCTGCAACGGTAATTTCCCCATGCCATTCGCAGTCCCAGTTCGCAGACCTGGATTCTTTTTTTTTCCTTTTGTTCATGTGTGTGTGTGTTGTGTGTGTGTGGATCCCATGCAAATAGTGTACTGTATTGACCAGCAGCATTGAGGCAACCTGACACAATTGCTTTAATACTCTTGGCAGCTAATGAATCACTCAGCCTTCCTGCCAACATATGAAGGCAGAGAGTAACAAGAGAAGTTTAAAATTATGTAAACATCCTCTTGCTGTGTCCATGTTTGCAAATCAGTCATTTATTAGTGCCAGACTGGGGCAATTGAATTTCCTCCATTGTTGTTATGTGTTTATTTTATATGAGTGTATATTATATATTTTTGTTTTATTTTATTTTATTTTTTTTGGTTAGGCAGTTTTACTGTATGTGCTGCCGGTGGGCAGTTTGTGTGCAGATGCTGTCTGACTTCTACAGACCATCTTAGTTGACACCTGGCAGAAAACTGTCCCTGCCTAGGCCTAAAATACCTCTTTGGAAGATATTTATATATATATAAAGCCAGAGACATTGTGAGATGTTCAGGTACATTTCATGTTATAAAATAGATATATGGAAAATAGTAAAAAAAAAAATATTCAGAATATTGTCACTGTGAAATTTATACGTTCACAATTACTAGCACTGAGGCTCAAATGTCTATGCCCTTCACAATAGCCAGAGTTTGTGTTTGGAACTATATTGTGCTGTCACATCACTCTATCCTCATTGGCCCTATGGTCAGGAGATTGAAGCTTGCGCCACAGCAGTGTCACAGCACTTCATGACTGTAGTTTCAAAAAAGATAAATTGGCCTCACATTGTAATAGGTTGATGATAGAAAGGTTGATGCAAACATGGCATAAGAAATACACATACAGGGAAATCTCAGGGCTGTTGTTAACTCTCAGAGTTGTTAGTGGAAGCTTTTATCAGCCTCAATTTGAATATACAGGTGCTGGTCATAAAATTAGAATGTCATGAAAAAGTTGATTTATAGTAATTCCATTCAAAAAGTGAAGCTTGTATATTATACTCATTTATTACACACAGACTGATATATTTCAACATTTTGTTTCTTTTAATTTGATGAGTATAACTGACAACTGATGAAAACCCCAAATTCAGTATCTCAGAAAATTAGAATATTGTGAAAAGGTTCAATATTGAAGACACCTGGTGCCCCACTCTAACCAGCTAATTAACACAGCTCAAAACACCTGCAAAGGCTTTAAATGTTCTCTCAGTCTAGTTCTGTAGGCTACACAACCATGGTGAAGACTGCTGACTTGACAGTTGTCCAAAGAGGACCACTGACACCTTATACATGCAGGGCAAGAAACAAAAGGTCATTGTAAAGAAGCTGGCTATTCACAGAGTGTCCAAGCACATTAATAGAGAGCCGAAGGGAAGGAAAAGATGTGGTAGAAAAAAAGTGTACAAGCAATAGGGATAACCACACCCTGGAGACATTCAAAAATGTGTCGCATTCCTTGTGTCAAGCCACTCTTGAACAAACGACAGCCTCAGAAGCGAATCACTTCCAAAAAAGACTTTGTTCTCTGATGAAAGTAAAGTTTGCATTTTCTTTGGAAATCAAGGTCCCAGAGTCCGGAGGAAGAGAGGAGAGGCACAGAATCCACGTTGCTTGAGGTTCAGTGTAAAGTTTCCACAGTCGGTGATGGTATGGGGTGCCATGTCATCTGCTGGTGTTCGTCCACAGTGTTTTATGAGGTCCAAGGTCAACGCAACCGCCTACTAGGAAGTTTTAGAGTTCTTCATGCTTCCTGCTGCTGACCAACTTTATGGAGATGCAGATTTCATTTTCCAACAGGACTTGGCACCTGCACACAGTGCCAAAGCTACCAGTACCTGGTTTAAAAGACCATGGTATGCCTGTTCTTAATTGACCAGCAAACTCACCTGACCTTAAACCCATAGAAAATCTTTGAACAGAATTACTTAAATAAATCAACTTTTTCATCATATTCTATTTTTATGACCAGCACATGTAATTTGAATTCATAATATTGTAGCGTTTGGAAACATTGATTTCACACATCAGTTTGACTATACAGTAATCATAGAAAGACTGTACAGTATTTGTAGATTATTAAGCTCCAATTGACCTTGACAGCAAGGGTGAAGCCATTGTTTACTTTATGTTTGAACTTCAGTGTGGCAGTGGATATTTTTGATATCAATTACAGCCACAACGATAATAAACACATTATCACACACAAGTTTTTGTACTCTTAATGTGGTTGGAGGAGTGAATATATCTGCTTTAGATGGATAGAAAACCCAGGAGAGGGAGGAAATGGTGATGCAAAAAGTGAATGAGCCACCAGTTTTTACCACTGGAGGTCCCGCAAAATTAGCTTATTTACCAGTTTTCATTTCCACCTTAACATTAGAAACATTTGATTTCACAGATAGATAGATAGATAGATAGATAGATAGATAGATAGAGCTTTAGATTGATAAAACCTGGTTGCATCCAAATTTTTCACACATGACATCTCATTCACAAAAATGGTTCTAGAAGCATCCCTGGTTACCCTTGATCATTTCTTTAAGACCCAAAATAGAATATTATATAAATAGACTAGTCACATGTACTCCACATGTTTACACTTCCACACAGTGCACAAACCTGACAGAGTACAGGTGTTTGGAAGGGGCTGTCCTGTGTATTAAAGTGAAAACATTAACGTGTGAAATATTCAGTATCTCTACTGTAGGGGTTGTCATTATGTGTTATCTCTTTTGGATTGAATAACACTGGTGAAAATGTCAATGTGGCTGTTAGATTTGATGTGATGTGTAAAAAACTTGAACTGGAATAGAGCTAGTTCTAACCCTGCAGGTTCCAAGATGATTATTTCCTGAGGCATACAAAGGATCCTGGCAGAATCAGAACAATGATACTGTTCAAGCCGTGCTCTGTCCAACACATCACAAAAGACCATCTCTATTGCATCTGCAAAAATATTCATAAAGGAAATGCCTCTGGGGACATGGCACTAATGGCATATTTTTTAAGGCTGTGGAATTAAAGAATTAAAGAATGCTTTGTCCTTGCATTGCAGACTAATATGAATATTATAAGTTAAAGGAACAGGCTTTAGCTCAGCCATAGGTTAGTTTTATAATTCATTCTTTCATTTATTGACTGTAACCGCTTATCTAGTTCAGGGTTGCGATGGGTCCGGCGCCTACCCGGAATCACTGGGCGCAAGAGGGAACACACTCTGGAGGTGACACACACTCACACATTCACTCACATAGTCACACCTTTGGACACTTTTGAGTTGCCAATCCACCTACCAAACTCCTCACAGGCAGTCACTCAGAGCAGGACTAGAACACACAACCTCCAGGTCCCTGGAGCTGTGAGACTGCAACACTACCTGCTGTGCCACAGTGTTAATTTTATAATTGGATTATGTATTTAATTTATTTTGTTTGTTTTGTTTGTAGTGCTAGTGATTTTGTTGCTTTTAATGAAAAAGGAAAAAACAGGAATCTGACCAGCTATTTGCTAACTTCAAGAGTCAAAGCGACATTTTCCTGATATTCATATATTTCTTCTTTGACATGGACAGTGCTCCAGTAATGTTTGAGATGGAGTTTTTAGATCTGCAGTGCAGCACTGACCTCAAAGCACAGTTTAAGGGAGACACATGGGCATCCAGTTATTATTGGACAATTTCTAAGGAAGCTACTCATCCTTCCCAGAGGCATCCAAGTGAGTCTTATGTCTCTTTGGAAAAACCGATCTACACTTTGAACTTTAAAGAGCGATTCCCCAGACAATGATTAAGCCTAGTCCTGGGATATCCTCCTTTCAATGAGAATCACAATTGGAAATATCGTGTAGTCAAGGACTAGGCTTAATCCCTGTCTGGGGAAACACCCCCTGATAAATCAAACATGGATCCAAAATTACTGATACCCATCCCAAGCTATTCTCAAGGTGTAAACTGCAAACGTTTATCATACATACTATTTATTTTGACATAAATTTTTCTAAAATGTCTGTGATGAACTGGATGTGTGATATTGTTCTGTAATTTGCAAACTCAAGAGGTTGAAGAATAGTTTGATCATTTGTTTTATGTCAGGAATTTCAGAGATTTAGGTATGCATCCAGTGGTGTGGGATGAGCTGACTGTAGTAAGCACTGATCCAGTGTTTTTTGGTGAGATTTGCGCTCAGTTATTCAGAGTAGACAGCACGGGCGCTGCACGTGATGAACTAGTTGAAGAAATTAATGAATGAATGGAAATTGTTTTAAAATTCTAAATGGTAAAAAAATGTGCAAATATTCACAGGCCTCTTTTATTAGCCTCTTGGCCATTTTTAACATTTCTGACACATTTAATATTCATATTAGTCTGCAGTGCAAGGACAAAGCATTCTTTAATTCCACAGCCTTAAAAAATGCGCCATTAATGCCCCCCTCCCCTCAGCCCACAGTGCCATGGCCATGTCCCCAGAGGCATTTCCGGTATGAATATTTTTGCAGATGCAATAGAGATGGTCTTTTGTGATGTGTTGGTCACAGCACGGCTTGAACAGTATCATTGTTCTGATTCTGCCAGGATCCTTTGTGTGCCTCAGGAAATAATCATCTTGGAACCTGCAGGGTTAGAACTGGCTCTGTTCCAGGAGTTTTCCCCACTGAGTTCTATGCTGTGTGTGTTTCTTTCTGTGTGTGTGTGTGTGTGTGTGTGTGTGCTTAATTAGATTTACAATTTGTTTGTTTGTTTGTTTTTTCCATTAATATTTTTTGGTTAATATTAACTCATTATTTTGATACACAAATAGATGAATGAATAAAGAGATAGAGAGAAAAATGAAGAAATTCAGCAAGTGTACTTCCACGCCTTGTATGATCTCTTGCTCTAGAGAAGCAATGATCAATATCAAGTTATTACTAGAAGATAGCGCTATCTCGTACATCTTGGTTGAGTGGAGCTAATGATCCAGAATCATCCAGCCTCAGCACTACATCACCCCAGACTTTTGTGGCTGAATGCCTTCAAATCCTCACAGAGAGGGTCCAAAATATATTGTAAATCCTTCTAAGAAGAGCAGTCGGTAATGTAATTTTACCCCACTTCCTTTTGCAATATTAATCCAGTATGAATATGTCATTGCATGTACACATACAGGGAAATCTCAGTTGTTGTTAAGTGACAGAGTTGTTAGTGGAAGCTTTTATCATTTAATTTGAATTCATAATATTGTAGTGTTTGTAAACACTAAATTGATATCACATAAATTTGATATCAAAAAACAATTTTGACTATACAGTAATCGTAGCAAGGCTGCACAATATTTGTAGATAATTAAGCTCCAATTCATCTTATTATCCATGACAGCAAGGGTGGAGCCACTGTTGTTTACTTTATGCTAGAACTTCGGTATGGCAGTGATACTTATCAATTACAACCACAACGATAATAAATACATAAGCATATTCAAGTTTTTTTGTACTCTAAGTAACGTGGTTGGAGTAAATATCTGCCTCAGATGGAGAGAAAACCCAGCAGAGGTAGGAGACGGTGACACAAAAAGCAAACGAGCAACCGCTGTTTTTACCGTTGGCTTATGCCAGCTTTATATTTGAATTTTCATTCAAATGAAATTGTGTTTAAGCACAGAGAGCTACTGGTTTGGCGCTGTGACTGACTGAGTGCCACGCTGACCTCTAGAACCAACACGGCACCCAGTAAAGTCAGTCAGTCAGTTGTGTCACTAGTTGAGGTTCATCTTTCTCAGCAATATTTTCTTCCTCCACCTTAAACATTTTTAGTTGCCAGACATCTTGTTCTCAATTTTTGTACCCAAATGTTTAAAAGGCTACTATTGGCGTTTTCTGTTCCACCTTAAAAAGGCAGCTATACAAGTCTCATTACACATTTTCTTTGTTTAAAAACCTTGTAATACTGCTGTTATTTTTCACTGTCCTCACATAAAATGCATAAACAACAAACATTACACCAGCCAATTATTCCACTCTTCCTCATATTAATCACACAAAACACGACTTTAATCCACACGTGTTCATACTTCATCAAGGTAGAGGAAATTCTAACCCAAAGACAGATGAAACAAACAGTTGAATATGGGCATGGCGAAAATAATGTGAATAAGGTGGATCCTCAACTTAAATGCAAGTGTTAGGACCCTTCAGATAAAGGTTTAGTATTTTGATGGCTTTTATTTCCACTATTGTTCATGAACCACTCTTCGTCCTCTGCTCTCTCAGCTGTGGGAACACACAGGTACTCCTTAATATCTTAATAAACAGCGTGACCTGAATGATTTATCCATCGTATTAACCATGGTTCCCCCCTCTGGTCCATTCATTTAGAGGGGTTTGGAATGTTGGAGTTTGTGTTTTTAGGGATCACCTCTCAATGCCTTAAGCAACAGCAATTTTAATATCATCAAAATGTTCTTGAGTGATCATTGGAACCAAGATGATCATAGTTCCATAAGTTGTATGTGATTCTGCAGAAAAAAATGCAATGGTGTCATCCACGGTGTCATATTGTGTAGCCAAAAGTTTGTAGATAGCTTTTATTTCTATATTTATATTAAAATGATGTGTAATAAAAATGAGTCTTTCCCTGTTTTCTGAAGAAATACCCTTTATTGTTCTTTCACTAGATTTTACATCATTACTGTGAATATTTGATTTCATTCAGACACCAGGATATTAATGAAGTACTGATGTTGGATGAAAAGCTGGATCATAAAATCCTCTATGCAACAATTATACTGCTTCGGTTTTGGGGTGCTTTATATTCCGTTAGGCTGTGCATAGTATTGGGCATGATGACCTTAGGCTCATGTCCAACTGATTTAGAGTATGTCATTTCATTTCTTGGGTGCAACATCAAATAGTTGGGCTGTGTTCACATTACCAGCCAGAAGTGACTCAAATGTGATTTTTTTTCTTGCCTTGTGGCACAGATCTGTTTTTCAGGCATGTCTGGACGTGAATGTGAACAGTCAGATAAGAGTTCATGTAGACATATTGTGCACTACATGGATAAATATATTGTTGTTTAAGCACCTACATTGTGCACTACACATTGCTGTATAGCTGTAAAAAGATGTCTCTCATACACTCTTATTTAGAGAGTCTTTGTAATATTTGTAATTCTTAAAGATATAGTGTCTAGTTTAATTATTTACAGTGGATATGAAAAGTGTACACACCCCTGTTAAAATGCCAGGTTTAGTGATATAAAAAAAATTAGACCAAGACAAATCATTTCAGAAATGTTTCCACCTTTAATGAGACCTTTAACCTGTACATCTCAATTAAAAAATAAACTGAAATCTTTAGGGGGAAGAAGTAAAAAATAAAAAAAAAATAAAATAAAGTGGCACACCTTTAAACTAATACTTTGTTGAAGCACCTTTTGATGTTATTACAGCACTTCGTCTTTTTGGGTAGGAGCCTATCAGCATGGCACATCTTGACTTAGCAATATTTGCCCACTCTTCTTTGCAAAAATGCTCCAAATCTGTCAGATTGCGGGGACATCTCCTGTGTACAGCCCTCTTCAGATCACCCCACAGATTTTCAATCGGATTCAGACCTGGGCTTTGGCTGGGCCATTCCAACACTTTAATCTTCTTCTGATGAAGCCATTCTTTGGTTGATTTGGATGTATGCTTTGGGTCGTTGTCGTGCTGAAAGATGAAGTTCCTCTTCAGCTTCAGCTTTCTAGCAGAGACCAGAAGGTTTTGTGCCAGAATCAACTGGTATTTGGAACTGTTCATAATTCCTTCTACCTTGACTAAGGCCCCAGTACCAGCTGAAGAAAAAAAGCCCCACAGCATGATGCTGCCCCCACCATGTTTCACTGTGGGTATGGTGTTCTTTTGGTGATGTGCAGTGTTTTTTTTTTTTTTGCGCCAAACATACCTTTTGGAAGCATGACCGAAAAGTTTAACCTTGGTTTCATCAGACCATAACACATTTCCCACGTTTTTGCAAATTTTAGCCGGGCTTGGATGTTTTTCTTCGTAAGAAGATGCTTCCGTCTTGCCCCCCTACCCCACAGTCCAGACATATGAAGAATACGGGATATTGTTTTCACAGCCAGTATGTGCCAGAATTCCTGCAACACCTTTAATGTTGCTGTAGGCCTCTTGGTAGCTTCCCTGACCAATTTTCTTCTTGTCTTTTCATCAATTTTGGAGGGACGTCCTGTTCTTTGCAATGTCACTGTTGTCCTATATTTTCTGCTCTTGTTGATGACAGTCTTCACTGTGTTCCATGGTATATCTAATGCCTTGGAAATTTTGTTATACCCTTCTCCAGACTGATGCCTTTTGACAATGAGATCCTTCTGATGATTTGGGAGCTCTCTGCGGACCATGGTTTTTTCTATAAGACACAACTAAGAAAATGTCAGGAAAAGCCTTTTAGAACAAGGCACTTTAAATGATGGCAGGTGTCCACTGATTCCTATTTAACATGAGCTTGAATGTGATTGGTTCATTTTGAACACAACCACACCCCCAGGTATATGAGGGTGTGCACACTTATTAAACCACATCCATCCATCCATTCATTATCCACCGCTTATCCGGGTCCGGGTCGCGGGGGAAGCAGTCGGAGCAAAGAAACCCAGACCTCCCTCTCCCCAGCCACCGACTCTAGCTCCTCCAGGGGTATATAAAAAAAAAAAAAACCACAATATTTTAGTTTTTTTATTTAAAAAAAATGATTTCAGTTTATTTTTTTAATTGAGATGTACAGGTTAAAAGTGGAAAAGGTTCTGAAATGATTTGTCTTTTTTATATCACTAAACCTGGCATTTTAGCAGGGGTGTGTACACTTTTTATATCCACTGTATTGCAGGAGTAGCGGATAGGGATGGGCTGTTCAGGCAGCTGATTTTTCATGACGTTAATAAATTAAAAAATCTGTGTGTAATAGGTAAAAACCAGCAGTCTACAGCTCTGCCTTCATATTAATAAATATTGTATATGTGCTCTAGGATGAGGCAAGAACTACATCAGCTGAGAAAGAGCCTTGCCCCAGAAAACATTCTCTGACGGCTCTGGGCCAAATCAAGAGTGCAGAGTTCCACAGAGTTGCTAACTGGCATTACCCGGGGTTCTGTTCTTCTGTGCTTAACATGCCTTTGTCAAGGTATAGGTTTTGCAGTGATTGCAGGTGAGGTATAGAGTTCAGACATGTTTGTGTATTAGTAGCCTATTGGAGTCTGTTACTGAAGAAAAGGTGGGACACCATGTTAATTCTCTTTATTTCAGTAGAAAAATATTTGCAGGTGTTAAAGTATAGATTGTTCTTTTCATAGGCACTGCAAGGTACATGGTGTGTTGTTTTAGGCTGAGGAAGTAGGACAACAAAGCAGGTCAAACAAAAAGGGAAAACGTATTTGATCAGGAAACAAACAGATTGAAATCTGTTGTTTGGAATTTTATATTTGGGCAGTAGTACTTTTACTAAATAATTTTTTCCTGAGGAAATTAAAGGCTTCTGACCACCTCCTCACTTTAACACAACAAAATGCTTTTGAGCTCTTGAATATAGCTCTACATTTTAGCACATGCTTTCACCTTAAATAAGAACACAGTCTCACAGATGCACAGCTACTTTTATGAAGCATCAGAAACAATCTGGTCAATGCACATAAATTTGACCTTCTGGTATAATCTTCATAATATCACATACTAGTGATGTTATAAGATCAAGATGCGTATTGTCCAGCTAGAATAGGTTACCTAAAAACCTGATATTCTACTTAATGGAGCTTTTGTATTGGGGTAGGTGCAAATAGAGATTGAAAAAAAGGTGAGTAGTGCATGTTTGAGGAGTGAGAAGATTAAACGTGATTAAAGTGTTATTTGAACACAACTTCAAACCTAGACGATTGTTCTTAATTCAGAATCAAATCTAATATCAGAGAATCCGAATCAATATCTCCTTCAAATTTCATAGCCCTCAGGTTAACACAATAACTTCTGACACAAATATCATTATCAGTACCTGTTTATCCTTTTATTAAAACAAATGTTCTACAGTTAATCCTGAACCTCTCTGCTGCTCTCTGCAACGCTAATACCTGCTTAGGTCTTTAGATGAATGCTGAATCTGGCAGCATTGTCCCTTTAAGCCACGGTAATATCCCACACTGCTCAAGTTCCTCTGGAATCTCTGATGAATTACACAGTAGCTTTTGACACACGCTCACTGACATTGAATAATTCAAATGCTTATGCATATTTGAATTATTATGCTACAAAACACATAATTGAATTCCTGAACTACTTTTTCTTCTTCTATTTTTGGGTTTGTACCTGGAAGATACAAAAACCAAAATATGTGTGTGGGGGGGCAACATGCTATGGCATATACAGTCATTTATCTAGCTTAAATAAGAAATGATCTCACATGGAACATCATGTAATATGTATGCAGCAGATCAAGTGATTCTTCTTCTTGCATTTCTATATTCTGTAACATATGGGGAGTGAGATCTAATGAGAATGAAAGTGAACTACAGAAATAATTATCAGTTCCACTCAGCCCTACTACAAAGAAATTATGTATTTATAGTATTGCTTTCAAATTCCCAACAACAATACAAGCTTGTGGATTAGTGCAGCACTTGCACAATGCAGCCCCACATTCAATTTTAAATCAAAGTCTGTTAATCACTTAACAGCTTGAATAGATCAATTGTAAAAGCGAGCCTACTTAAAATGCATTAGATTCCGCATTATCCCAACCTCCATCGGCCCTTTAGGTGGATTGCATCAATATATTTCCAGTACATACAGACACTCTATGATTATCATAGGCCATCAAAATTGAAAAAAGAAATCAAGCTCCATTCTTGATTCCAATCTGAAACAAACTGTAAACAGGTCAATTGTGTGGAGACAATAACAGAGGGTGTGAAATGATGTGCAGTTGACAACAAGCTGTTATAGAGGAAAGACAAATACTATCATAATTTTCATTATAACACACAATGTGGATATGTGGGACTTTGGTGTTAATAGGTTTTATTTTTGGACTGATTACCTAAAATGTGAAATTGCAGCAGACACACACATATATATATATATATATACAGTGCCTTGCGAAAGTATTCGGCCCCCTTGAACTTTTCAACCTTTTGCCACATTTCAGGCTTCAAACATAAAGATATAAATTTTAATTTTTTGTGAAGAATCAACAAGTGGGACACAATCATGAAGTGGAATGCAATTTATTGGATGTGTCAAACTTTTTAACAAATAAAAAACTGAAAAGTGGGGCATGCAAAATTATTCGGCCCCCTTGCATTAACACTTTGTAGTGCCACCTTTTGCTGCAATTACAGCTGCAAGTCGCTTGGGGTATGTCTCTATCAGTTTTGCACATCGAGAGACTGAAATTCTTGCCCATTCTTCCTTGCAAAACAGTTTGAGCTCATTGAGGTTGGATGGAGAGCGTTTGTGAACAGCAGTCTTAAGCTTTTTCCACAGATTCTCGATTGGATTCAGGTCTGGACTTTGACTTGGCCATTCCAACACCTGGATACGTTTATTTGTGAAACATTCCATTGTAGATTGGGCTTTATGTTTTGGATCATTGTCTTGTTGGAAGATAAATCTCTGTCCCAGTCTCAGGTCTCTTGCAGACTCCAACAGGTTTTCTTCCGGAATGGTCCTGTATTTGGCCTCATCCATCTTCCCATCAATTTTAACCATCTTCCCTGTCCCTGCTAACGAAAAGCAGGCCCAAACCATGATGCTGCCACCACCATGTTTGACAGTGGGGATCAGGGTGATGAGCTGTGTTGCTTTTACGCCAAACATATCGTTTTGCATTGCTGACAAACAGTTTGATTTTGGTTTCATCTGACCAGAGCACCTTCTTCCACATGTTTGGTGTGTCGGCTTGTGGCAAACTTTAAACAAGACTTTTTATGGATATCTTTGAGAAATGGCTTTCTTCTTGCCACTCTTCCATAAAGGCCAGATTTGTGCAGTGTACAACTGATTGTTGTCCTACAGACTCTCCCACCTCAGCTGTAGATCTCTGCAGTTCATCCAGAGTGATCATGGGCCTCTTGGCTGTATCTCTGATCAGTCTTCTCCTTGTTCGAGATGAAAGTTTAGAGGGACGGCCGGGTCGTGGTAGATTTGCAGAGGTCTGATACTCCTTCCATTTCAATATGATTGCTTGCACAGTGCTCCTTGGGATGTTTAAAGCTTGGGAAATCTTTTTGTATCCAAATCTGGCTTTAAACTTCTCCACAACAGTATCTCGGACCTGCCTGGTGTGTTTCTTGGTCTTCATGATGCTCTCTGTGCTTTGAACAGAACCCTGTGACTATCACAGAGCAGGTGTATTTATACGGAGACTTGATTACACACAGGTGGATTCTATTTATCATCATCAGTCATTTGGGACAAACATTGGATCATTCAGAGATCCTCACTGAACCTCTGGAGTGAGTTTGCTGCACTGAAAGTAAAGGGGCAGAATAATATTGCACGCCCCACTTTTCAGTTTTTTATTTGTTAAAAAAGTTTGACACATCCAATAAATTTCATTCCACTTCACGATTGTGTCCCACTGGTTATTGATTCTTCACAAAAAATTAAAGTTTTATATCTTTATGTTTGAAGCCTGAAGTTTGAAGGTTGAAAAGTTCAAGGGGGCCGAATACTTTCGCAAGGCACTGTATATATTGGTCAAAAAATAAAGGGAACACAAAAATAACACATCCTAGATCTTAATGAAGGAAATACGAAAATCTTTATTCATTACATAGTGGAATGCGTTGAGAACAAAATAACAAACATGATCAATGTAAATCATTATTATTATCCCATGGAGGTCTGGATTTGGAATCATACTCAAAATAGAAGTGGAAAATTAAACTACAGACTGATACAACTGGCTGATTCCTCAAGACAAATTAAAACGAGGCTCTGTAGTGTGTGTGGCCTCCACGTGCCTGTATGACCTCCATATAAAGCCTGGGCATGCTCCTGATGAGGCGGCGGAGGTTCTCCTGAAGGATGGCCTGGACAGTCTGTGGTGCATCGTGGTGTTGGTGGATGGAACAAGACATGATGTCCCAGATGTGCTCGATTGGATTCAGGTCTGAGGAACGCACAGGCCAATGCCTTCGTCATGCAGGAACTGCTGACACACTTCAGCCACATGAGGCCTAGCACTGTCATGCATCAGAAGGAACCCAGGGCCCACTGCACCAGCATATGGTCTCACAGTGGATCTGAGGATCTCATCCTGGTATCTAATGGCAGTCAGGGAACCTCTGGCTACCACATGCAAAAGAAATACCTCCCCACACCATTACTGACCCACTGCCAAACCGGTCATGCTGAGGATGTTGCAGGCAGCAGAACGTTCTCCATGATGTCTCCAGACTTTGCCACTAGTGGATGTCGTGCCCTCATACCACCCTCATGGAGTCCGTTTCAGGCAGTTTGCGCAGAAACATGAATATTAGTGGCCTGCTGGAGGTCATTTTGCAGGGCTCTGGCACTGCTCCTCCTTGCACAAAGGAGGTGGTAGTGGTCCTTCTGCTGGGTTGTTGCCCTCCTCCGGCCCCCTCTACATCTCCTGGTGTACTGGTATCTCCTTCTTGTCCTGGACACTGTGCTGACAGACACAATAAACAGCTCATATTGATGTGTCATCCTGGATGAGCTGCACTACCTGAGAAACTTTTGTATGTTGTAGACACCGCCTCATGCTACCTGTAGGGGTGAGAGCACTGAAAAAATGCAAATGTGACCAGCCAGAAAGGATGAGAACAGAGAAATGGTCTGTGGTCACCACCTGCAGAACCACTCCTTTATAGGGGTTGTCTTGCTAATTGCCTCTCATTTCTACCTGTTGTCTGTTCCATTTGCACAACAGCAGGTGAAATTGATTCATAATCAGTGTTGCTTCCTAACTGGACAGGTTGATTTCACAGAAGTGTGATTGACTTGGAGTCACATTGTGTTGTGTTCCCTTTTTTTGTTTGAGCAGTGTATATATAATATGCAAAAATAGAAGTCCATAGATCCATGGAGCATTTCTGTTTTTGAGTTCACATAATATAAGGAGCCAATTAGCATTTTCAAATGGTGTAAAAATATTTTATAGGACTGGAATAAACCAGAGTTTTGAAATGACTAATTATGTTTAGGTGCTAAGCCAGAGCATTGAATTTGGAAGATGACCTTTCTCTAAATCACTTCCCTGTGCTTTTGTTGTTTATTTTGGTGAAAAGCTTTCTCTGGGTAGGGTTTAATTGGCTCATTATCATCCTCCCAGTAGCTCATTCACATCTCATATCCTCCTTCATCAGTTCCCCCTTCTCTCCCTTCGCTCCCTCTTTAGCAGCGGCTAATGACCTGAGACCAACTCACAAAGACAGACCACATCTGTGGATTCCCAAGAAGCATCTAGAGAATAAATGTCTAGAAAGACAGAGAAGTGTGTATTCTTTGTAATAAAGTGTAGTGTTTGTCACAGGGATGACATAATTACTTGATTAAAATAAATGATTAAAATTCAGCAATTACAAATTACCTTCTTGAATGATTAGTAATGATTTGGCAGTTTGCATGAAGACCGTTCATATATTACATCATCCAACTGGTCTCTCTAGGAGTAAGAAGCATGATGAACATTCCTAATTAGAAGACCTTCAGTCTGAAGGACATAACTGTAGTGCTAAATGCAATTATGATGTTTAATGAAAAAGGCAAGGCAGCCTGAAGTTACACTGAAGGTTCTTCTGTAATGTAATGCTTGTTATCTGAAGCCATGTTGATCCTGACAGATTTTCAGTAAGAGTTTATGTTTGTACAATGTAATGCTTACAGATGGCAGACTAAAGTTCTCTACTGAAGACTTGAGTCATGAACCATAACGTCACTTCTTCATTCATATTGCCCTCTCCTCCTGTTAAGTTCTGCAAACTCTTTAGTCATCCAGACATTCTTTTCCATCAGATCTCCTACATAGCTCTTCACGTACCCCTCTCCCCTATTGAAGCTATGTGCTGAGTTTCAGCAGTGTATCTTAAGTGCAGCCACTCAGCCAGAAAAATAGAAATTGTAGAATTGAATAATCTAATGTTTTATTTTATACATGATTTTTAATTCTGTTGTGCCCATTCTCTTCATCTAACATCACATTTTTACATTTTAATTTGTTTTTCTACTAATCAACTATGTTGAAGACACAAGCATATACATTGGAATATACTTCACACTTCAGTCACAGATTGTTATTAGCAATAAGTCCATAGTGATGTGAATTCTCTGAATGTTTGCCTAGGCTCAGTGCATCAAGCAAATAAGGCAGCACTGTCCTTTTTTGTAATGAGAGAAAACATGGTAGTACACACTTCCATTGATGATATATATTAGAGCATGTGTGTTGCAACCTCTCTGAAGTGGAAGGAGATACATTTCTGAATGTATTTCTATTAATGTGGCTGATAAGATGAGCATAAACATCTTCTTGTTGACATGTAATGGTTGCAAAGGTTATGACTGCTGTATTTTGCAAGTTTTAAGCCTGTAGCAGCCAGTGGCTTACTGTACTAAATGCATTCCTTTGCTACTTTACTCCCTCATCATATGCAAAATGATTACAGAGGGGGGAGGGGGGATGAATATCAATTACTAATAACATTCTTCAATAAGCCTTTCCTCACACCCAGAAAAGAACAAAGAACAGAAGACTGCGGATTAAAAATAACATAAAAAATACAGAGCTTTTGAGATCAGGACAAAGACCCTCTCTGTGATAAATTCATTTACTGGAACAGAATGCTACAAAAACCCAAAAAACTTACCAGGGCAGACTTCATCTGAGCCAAGAAAAGAGATGGAAATCAAGGCAGTCTGTCGCAGAAACTGCTTTATCAAATATTGTTAGCTTGTTAAATGTCAATTCATTGTAATTAAATAATGTATTATCCCTGCAATCTAACGCCATCATGGAACACAATGACTAATTATCAATACTTTCAATCCAGAATGGTTTTAAAAAGCCAGGAAGTGCTTGTATTATCTAAGCTCTGTGGACCATGCTGAAGAGATTTATGCTGCTCAGTACTGAAAATGAAGCATTTAATTTGGTTAGATGAAAATTCAGACAGCTCTTAAATCAGTTTAGTTTGAGTGGGCCATATGTATGAGTATTTAGCAGAAAGTTATATAAATGACTGCTAAAAACACATCATGAAAAAGTTAACTTCCCTTACAAGGAGATCTTGATATAGTGTACAGTGTTGGAGAATTTATAAATGCATATAGAAGGCGTTTTATGGTGTACTGGTTATCTGCATACTGCCCTTTAGTAGATACACTTAAGTGAAAACAGTGTACGACTTCATAAACATGATAAATATTTACAGTTTACACTTTAAATTCTTGCTTTTGTAAGTATCAAAAATGGACCAAACACAGAATATGTCAGCTAACTAGTACTCTGCAATGTGCCGTGTTTTTCACACTCAGTCTGCAATCCAATTCTGGTTCAGTTCAAAGCTGGTGGCAAGTCTGACTTGGACACTGGGATCAGTGCCCAGGGGCTTCTAACCATAAAATGGGGAAAGGTCACTGAATAATAAAAAACCCAAAGTCTGCTGCACAGACAAGCTAATATTTTGTTATTAACTATGCATTGCTTTTGTAATGTTGCACTTCTAAATGTAATATGTTAACTTAAATTCCCTGGCATAAGCCTGTATATGGTTATTTATAATTAGTGGGAGGTCACAAGGGCAGCACAGTGGCGCAGCAGGTAGTGTTGCAGTCACACAGGAACCTGCAGGAACCTGGAGGTTGTGGATTCTAGTCCTGCTCCAGGTGACTGTCTGTGAGGAGTTCGCGTGGGTTTCCTCTGGGTGCTCTAGTTTCCACCCATGGTCCGAACACACATGTTGATAGGTGGATTGCCGACTCAGAAGTGTCCATAGGTGGAAATGTGTGTGTCACCTGTAAAGGACTGGCGCCCCCTCCAGGGTGTGTTCCTGCCTTGTGCCCAGTGATTCCCAGTAGGCTCCAGACCCACTGCGACCCTGAACTGGATGAGCGGTTACAGACAATGAATGAATGTAGGGTCACATTTCATAACTTATTATAGCATTTGTTAATGAGAAATTTGTAAGGCACTGTAACAAGGCTCAGGTCCACAGAGATCATGAGATCATGTTATGGGACATGACATTACGGCGACACACACTTGTTTTATGAAGTGTTATAGATGTAAATATTTAAGAGAAATTTAACAGATATTATTAGGGACGTCTGCAATCATGATTATTAAACTGGTATTGGAAATAAGGTTTGTTAGCAAAATGTACACAATCTCTACCATTTGCAATGAATCAGTCAATACAGGAAGAAATTTTCAAGCAGCCCTTCTGAGTCTGATCAGAACATAAACTAACACACAACCACAATGTCACTGCAGCACTGAGAATGATCCCCACCCAAATCACACCTGCTCTGTGGAGGTCCTGGCCGTTGAAGAGCAGAGTGAAGTGGGGAAAAGGAAGTATGCGGAGAAACAGATAGATTATCATCTGTAATTATAGAACGACAAAGTGCTCCTGTGTAGTCAGTGGAGCTGATAAAATGGATGATGAGTGTAGATACAAGGTAGGTTCTAATCCAGTGATCCTTCACTTTATGTAAGTAGGGATAGGCTTTATGGAAAAATATATTCACCAATGATCATCAAAATGTTTATTTTGTTCTGAGATGTGATTAATATATGACTGTGTATTTGTTTGTTTGTGTGTGTGTGTATATATTAGCATGTGGGAGTGGGCTCAATATGGCGAAAACCAGGAGTTAAATTAGCTTTCTACACAAACATATGTCTTGATTCACATATGTGATCATTCACACACACAGTAGGGTGCAAACACTTGCATTTTCCAATAAAGCAGTGCAGAACAACCAGAATAACAGAAATACTGTACAGGAAATTGCCCTTGACTGCGTGTTGTTTTTAATGCCATAGTAGAGGATGTTTATGGAAGCAGCCAGTCAATTGAGAAAGCCAGTAGAATAAGAATGTGAATATACTGCCCAAACATGACTAGCAAAAAATAACTAAACAATCATCTCTGGGCGGAGCTTGTTCGGCCTTAGGAGGTAACAGAAATGTTCACGTTAATAATAAATGAGTTCTATAAAATAAATGGGATTAATTACATTTTAATCAGTTCACAGGCTTCTCCATTCTTTATCAAAGTATTCTGAGTAACACTTTACATCACTGTTTATAAACCTAGATGATAGCTACATCAGTCTTTCATGACAACTAACATAAATTTACATAAGCATCTATTAAGGCTTAATCCAGCAAGCGTCATTTGTCTTTTTAATGCTTGCTACAATAAACAAGCGAAAATGTCTACATCGTTCTGAATATATTTATTATATATTGTTATTTATTTTTTTATATTTTTAATCAGTGAAACCACAATTATCACATAACTAAATATATATTTCTGCTTGCATAGTTTAGCACAGGCAGAATAGGCAGAATTGCTCATATATTATAAAATCATCGCTTTTTAAAATCTTGAAGACTTTAAAGGAACACTATGTGATATTTTCACCTTAACATTACAGCTTCAGAATCATTGTGATGCTTCATTGACTGGTAATAGAGAGGATAGAGTCTCTGTTGTTGCTACTCTGGGCTCAGTACAGCAGAAACAGACACAATGTAACTTTTGGGGGAGGGTAGGATCTGTATCTGTAGATGTAATGTGTCTGCAAAATACCTTTTCTTCTGACAGTGAGTAATATGTACTTATTATATATTTTGTCTTTCTCTCTCTCTCTCTCTCTCTCTCTCTCTCTCTCTCTCTCTCTCTCTCTCTGCCTCTGCCCCATCAGATACACCAAAATGAAGACAGCAACAAACATTTATATCTTTAACCTGGCTCTGGCTGATGCTCTGGTGCTGGCCACACTTCCTTTCCAAGGCACTGACGTATTCCTTGGTTTCTGGCCCTTTGGTAATGCCCTGTGCAAAGCGGTGGTGTCCATCGATTACTACAACATGTTCACTAGCGTCTTTACACTAACCGTCATGAGCATGGACCGCTACGTGGCTGTGTGCCACCCAGTCAAGGCGCTGGACATGAGGACGCCCCATAAAGCAAAGGTGGTCAACATATGCGTGTGGGTGCTGGCCTCAGCCATTGGGGTTCCTGCTATGGTGCTTGGAGATGTGGAGGATGACCATGGTATGTGTGCTTTATTTATCTATTTATTTATTTATTATTTGTGTTTGTGAAAATCCATTGAAATGCAAACAAAGCATCAGCTAGGAGGACAACAGCAGCAGCTGGAACAATTATAATTAATGCAATGCTTGTGCTAAATAAGGAGCAGTCAGCTTTACATGGCTTTGAAATAACAAGGAACAACACCTGGCACCTACAGGAGGACAATGGCATACAATATGTGTGTGCATGTGCATGCACCTAGGTGAAGATGGTGCAGTATGTGTGCATTTGTTTTTGTACATTTTCTGGATCCAGTATATTTTTACTATGTAGAAGAACTTACTTTTTCAGGATAAACAAAATAGTACTGCATTTGCAGAAATCTACAGTGCATTTTAAAATTTCTAACAGATCGTATATATATATATATATATATACACATAATTACAAAAGCTTATAAGTTCAGGTGCCTCATACATAAATACACAAGTGTTTTGATTTTGTTCGGACTCCTATGTCAAGTTCAGTCACATTGGACTTATACCACTCCCTATCTGAGCATCTCCCACAGCACCTGGCCCATGTTCATGCGAGTAAAAGATGGGGTTAATCTGTGTAAAACAAACATGGCAAGAGCTGAGAAATGGGAAAATAGAAAGAGAACCAACTTAAACTGAGCTTCTGATTCCGTTGCTTCCCTTTACTTTGCAGTTGTGTGTGAGCTGTGTGTGGATCATTATCGTTTAAAGGAGTAGGGGTGGAAATCTGAGCTGGTGCTTTTCAGCGACAGGAGGCACCACAAATGTTGGTGATATGAAATGGACTGAGCTGGTAACACAACAAGGTTGAACATCACTTAAATGTATGCAAATGTGTGAAGCAATGTGGTGATTACCAGTGAGAATCGAGGAGGGTGGTATATGCTTGATCAGCAGTGCGCCAATGCCGCATCAATGCAGGAACGTTATGTGATGTGTGGTCATATTGATTTTGTGTGCACTCTTTAGCCACTAGTATGGCATAATGTCAAGGCACTTGGCAATGAAGCCATGGCAACCAAAGGTCAACTTCAGTTCAGAAACGCCCACAAACGATTAGCAACAAGCATCTTGGGCAACAAAAGATGAAAACTCGCTTCCGGTGTGAACAAAGGGTTAGACTGAAATTCAGAGGTTGGGAATTATATCCCTGATTATTGATCTTGAAAAATGTTTTGACTGGAAATTAACATAAAGAACATAGTAGTACAGCAACAGCAACAACAAAAAAAGGTGTATGTGAGTATTTGTGCTGTTTTTACAAGCATTTGATAGGCTTTTCATGATGGCTTCAATATTGATGCAGTCTCTGGAACATAACTGATGAGTAATTGGAGAAACATTAAACCGAGGAGGGCAATTTGTTATATGTGGAAATACATTCTCAATTAGACATATTCTAAAAGAACTGTAGCGGATCTTTGTAAAGACACATTGGCTACTTTGGGGCCTAATTGAGGGTTATATATTTTAAAGCTGTGGCGATGGAAATTAACCACAGAGGTTTAATACAATTTGTTGAAGTGGTCTAATTAATGAGAAATGGTGGAAAATGTGTGCTAAGAAACAAAACAGGAATCGTAAACTAGAAACTACACTGAGATCAAAACGGAAACTTGAGAACACAGACAGAGGAACAATAATCTGAACCAAATAATGTGGAAAATGCTAGAACTAGGGCTGCAAATTAGGGCTGGAAACATGCTTAAGAACACTATTAAATGTGACGTGTGATAGAGGTGTGGCTAAAAGAACATGAAGAGTATGACGTAAGTAGCACATGGCCAGGAAAACAAACAGAAAGCATGGGAATTAAAGCACAAGGAAGAAGCAAGAAGAAATAGAAGCAGGAGCTCGAGGACAAGAGGAACGAAGTATGTCTTTCTGCTGGCATAAAAAAATAGATGAGCATGTGTTTGTGGTTGTGTTTGTTTATTTGTGTGTGTGTGTTCGTGTTTAATGTATATCTATCCAAGCCTTAAATCTCAGCTCCTGGGCTGTCTGACTGTCTCTCTGACACCTTGTCCACCAGTGTGATTTATCATTCATGAGCCTAATAGATGGTGCTGAATAATTAATGAAAGCTTTCAGCCGTGCAGTTTAAATGGAGCAGTATGTTCTTTCTCTTCTCTGTCGTTTCCTCTCCACACAATCGCAAACTGTGCTAATACTTTATAAGGGATTCTCGTGCAGGCTAAACCCGCATGCAACTGTGAACCCCTGTGGCTAACTGTATTGTATCATGCTGGTTTGCTCATAAATTTATTCACACTGTAACACACAATTCCACAACTTATATTGAGTGTTGCAAACTAAATAATTCAGGTTCCTCACTGCTTACAATGGCTGGATATTTATTTGATTTTAGGTGACTCAAATTTTAGACAGTAATAATAATAAATGTTTTATTTCTCATCAGAACATTCACTAATGTGAGATACAGTACTGTACAATACTCAAAAAATAAATAAATAAATAAATAAATAAACATCTTTAGAATTGATGCCTACAACACACTCAACAATGTTGGGACAGGGGCATGTTTACCACTGTGTTACATCATGTTTCCATTTATTACACTAAGACACAGATTTTTTTGTATTTTGCATGTGGATTTTTTGCCCATTCTTGCTTGATACAAAATTTGCTCAACAGTCCGTGGTTGTTGTTGCTTAATTTCCCACTTCATGATACGCCATAGGAGACTAGGATCTGGACTGCAGGTAGCTCAGTCAAACACACCCTGAAGCCATTTTGTTGGAGCATGTACAGAGCTAAGCCTGGCATTGTTTTACTGAAACAATCGTGGACTTCCCAGGAACAGATGTCATCTTGATGTCTCTCAGAAAACCCATTGCACTCATGCACCCGCCCCCCCCAACACACCCAAACACACACACACCATGTGAGATGTTGGCTTTTGCACCTATCCTATATAAAATTCTGGATGGGCCTTTTTGGTCATTAACACAAAAACACATGACCCGTGCACATGTTTTTATTGGCTTTTGGATCATCTGAGGTCAGTTTTCTCCTTGTGTAATAAAGTTAAAAGGCTGCATTTCTTGATACAGCTGCAGACTGTTAGGTGACCACAAATTTTGAAGCATTCCTAAGCTTGTGTGCCAATGTGTATCATTGCAGTATGATACCTTCTTATGCAGTACCATCTGAGCGCTAAGAAGTCATGCTCATTCAGCAATGGTGTCCAGTCTTATCCTGAATGCAAATCTGTTTCTGCAGATATCCTGAATCATTTCACAATTTTAAGTACTGTAGATGAAAACAATACCTACATGTTTAATATTTTTTCATTGTAAAATGTCATGTTTAAACTAATTAATGATCCTCTCACGAGGTTTGGCATACAGTGATGAGCAAGTGATGAGCCTATTTTTGTTGCAAAGACTGATCCTTTGGTGAATGCTCCTGTTTAATTTTATATTCACCTGCTTCTAGTGTAATGCTTGGAAACATTGTGACTTGGATTTTTCTATAATCTTTTCATTCTTATTTTGCCCATCACAATGTTTTTGGAGTGTGTTGCCAGCATAAAATTAAAAGATTGTTTATATATGTTATGCATTATAACTGTTCAATTAACAAGTTTTGGTAATATTTCACAGCTTTTCTAGAAATGGTGTTTGTATTTCAATTCTAGCTAAATAGCCATTTAATACCATTTATATATTTTTCCAGCACCAAGGACAAAAGAGCAAACATATTTCACACAATATGACACAGCATCATCAATGGCTCCCTGCATTCTTTTCAGTTTCTTGCTTTTGATTTAGTTTTTTGCCCCATATTAGTAGCATTTTTGGTTATTTACAATTTAGATAACCTAAACCGCTTTTGGTGTGAGCTTTGGTATCACCAAATATACCTCCAAAGCTCCGTCTTAGAATTATGATTATGTGGTGCTCCCCTGAGGAAACACATAGCTCCACGTGGTTGCTCTCAATCTCTATCAGATACAAGCCCTCCAGGCCACTAAGCTTTCTTGCAGAAACCCCTTGTCACTTTGTCCAACATGGCATGTTGTGATTAAGTTGTTATGTGGTGGAGCCCCCCTAGGACATCTTTGGCTGATCATGCTTTCTCCCTTTTTGTTACCTCATACAAAGACCTTCAGGGCTCTGAGATTTCTTGCAGAACTCCCATAAGCATATTGCTTTATTCATCATTTCTTATGCGTTATCCTTGACTACCATTGACACTGAAATGTGTCTGTGTGAAGGAGAGGGTGAGAGAGACTCTGATTGCGATTGAGATTTGATGGCGTGGAGAATAGAAACAGTTTTCTGTTTCACATCCTGTGAAATGGGAATGCTATCCCATTAAGCTCATATTTTAGTGTAGCTTAAAAAAAAATGAAAATGCCTCTTGCTCACCCAAAATTTCTTCTGAAATAAAGGGTCTTAAAAGAGAGTTTGTCACCCTTCACTGCAGTAATTAATTTCACTCAAATGTGTGGTCATTTCAATATTCATTTTATTTATTTGAAGCAGAATCTTCTGTTCTGATGAATTTATAGAAATTAAACCAATTTGTTTGCTCACAATAGGGGTGTCACATTGTACACATAGTAATATTCAGTTTTTTTTGATACAGGGTTTTGATATAATACGAGCTGTGAATCGAATACATTAAGATTTTATTTTTAAAAACTTTCCGAGCCATTTGTCAACCCGCATTAATGAGTTGCAGCCATCTGCAGAGCAGGACATAGTTCTGAGGCGTGCTGTTTCATGCGATATCTAGTGGCACGGTGTGTAATACGCTGTGTTACTATGACGATGCCTTAGAAATGTTTGGAGCTACTGGGGAATTAAAGCCTTGCTATTTTTTTGGTTAGCCTGTTGGGCGATTAGCTGGATGTGAAATGGCTAGCGGAGAGAGCAAGCCTTGGCTGGAACTAGTGTTGCCAACCATCTCATAAAATGCTAAATTGTCCCTTATTTGGACATTTAAAGATGCGTTCCGTTTTGAACCGATACGGGACACGTTTTGTTATGTATTTTTGATGTCACATTGTTATGGCGATGGTTTGAGACAGATTTTTTATTTTTTTTTATTGGCTTCTTTGTCCTTGACATCAAAATATAAAAGGGAACCTAAAATCATGTCTCCATGTTGTATCAAAAATGTATCATATTGTAGAGCAAAAACAGCAATAGGTATTGTATTGTGAAATGTGTGTATCGTGGCACCCCTAGCTCACAAGGGTGTTCTTTACAGCAGTTATTGCTAGTTTTGGACAAGTTTATCTGACTTGGTTTTGGACAAGTTTATCTGACTTGGTTTTGGACAAGTTTATCTGACTCTTGACTCTGGCAAAAAACTCATTGTGTCATTAAAAAATTTGTAGCACCAAGCTCAAACTAGTGATGCTAATTTAAGTGAATACATTGTGTACACAAATGTTCAGTTGTGCAAAATGAACTACTAAAGGACAGAAACTGGGATAAAAAAAAAAAATCTGTATTTTACATAGTGAAAACAGCACAAAGGTGTTTCTCATAACATTTGTTTCAACAAATGTGTTTTAGATATGTTTTTTTAATGTGTAAAAAAATGTAAATAACCAAAATAATCAAAAATAATAATTTGTTGTACAGGAAACACACCTGAGCTTATCGGTATGGAAAATTTTGATTTGATTTGTTTGTTTGTTTGCTTTCTTTTTTAAGACTTTTGTTTTGTAAAGAGTTGTGACAAACTTTTCAATAGAGCAATAAAATTGCTCCCCATTTGTATGGGGGAAAATGGCATGGCATTACACATCACGCTAACTTCCATTCAGGGATATTTTTTTTCCAGATATTAATTAAGCCTGGTCTCACACAAAAATATTTTCAATGGAGAATTTACATTTTGAATGCTGTGTAGTCCAGGACTGGGATTAATTCCGGTCCTCGAAGCTCACCCACTATGTACAAACATTGCTTGTGAAGCAATGGGAATTTACACTGAACCATTTTCCAACAAGGCTCTTCTGAAGGGGAAAGGATCACAGACAGGTTTTATTTGTCCAGTTTCTCTCAGCTCCCTGCAACATCTTGTTTGTGGCCTTTTTAAACAGCAGTGACTTAAAATGAATCATGACTCCACTTTTCATTCTTTTTATTTGGATATTTCTCACAACCTGCTTTGCTCTTTGAACCTTCTAAAGCTCAAATATCCCTATTCCCTTTCCACACTATATTTTTTATAGAATTATTGTATACTCTATTATTCTATGTTGCACTAATTGAATTAGCATTGTCAATAGATTGGGACATGAGCCTAAGGTCACCAAGCTCATTGTCAAGCTTTGGGAAGTGGGATATGAAGCCCACAGTATTATAGTAGTATTTTATTATTGCGCACCATCCAATGTGTTTGGAATAGACTCATTCTAGTGGCTACATTGTATTAAATCCTCACAACAACAGCCCAGTATCTACTGTGAATAGAAGGGGCTATTGTTGCAGTAAAAGTAAGACAGACTTCCTTTTATTTTTGTTTGAGTTTTTATTCTATTGGATTTTTATTTTATACTAACACCTGCTCAAAGAGAATGTGCTGAACAAAGAATCAGCTTCAGCAGCCAGCTTCATTTGAACCAATTCCAAAGGAGAGGTTTTCTGATCTGTGACAAATCTTCACGTCTTAATTAAATATGTGGGAGTACTTCAGAAAATCCTGGTTGCATTTATTCGTTTCCAGGTGCAATGGCATATGTACTGTGTTGGCAACTATTTCAGCTAATTTAATGGTGAAATCACGACTCATCAAACATTGGAATGAAAGGTTCTTTGGCCTGACTGAGTTTTAATTTTTCATTTTGGAAGTAAAGCCAAATGAAGGGCACATCAAGATAAACTACTTATCTTTAAAAAGTTTTATACTTCAGAGAGATAAATTCGTCTGAGCATATGACAAGGGAAAGATATGATTGACTATGGAGGGAGAAGAAACCTTTTTGGGGAGCTTCTGATTGTTAATAACTCACTGTTTGGAAAGAATCTGTGTGTTGGATGTACTTGATGTACTTGAGACTCACATATGTAAGTCTCGACACCACTCGACATTTATCCCTCATAATAAAACATTAATTACTGTGTCTTAGACTATGTGGTGATTTTGGACATTTAGGTTCATCTGTGGTGTACATACATTTTCAGATGTGCTTCCATAATCTGCATAGAAAAAATAAAATCTCTTGAGCTTTAGGTCACATAATCCATACCAAGCATCGTCTAGAAGGATATAAAGCCCTGAATCAACTTAATCTGAACCAATTGTTCACGATTCAGTACCTTTAGGGATCAGTTGGAATGGAATGATCTAATCATCAAACATCAGTTTCTGACCTCAGTCCTCACAGTCCTCAGTTCTTACAGCAATATTTCAGCATTCTGTCTAAGGCCTTTCCAGAGGAGTAGAGGCTATAATTGTATCAATGGAGGGACAAACACACTACTGACGAGTGACTACACATTTACAGTGTATAAAAATGAGCTCTGTTGATGATTCAGGGTGAGCAACATACAAAGAAAAATAAGTAAATAAATAAATAAAAATATATAGCTGTTTTTACAGCTTAAAGCCCTGGTATGTACAGGGCTGTGAAGGATATATCTTTAGAATGTAGACAAATTTACATAATACACTTGTATTTAGACAAAAAAACAAAAACTTCTAAATTTTACATTTTCTTGATATATCCCCTTTGTGTAATCTGAAATGCACAATAAATAAAGGGGGGAAATAAATAAATAAATACATAAAAAATACAAACAATAAAAAAAAAAAAAACCTACATATCGTCGTTGTACAATTAAAAATGTATCTCAATTGTTGTGGATTTTTATTTTACTACATCATTTGAACACAGCATTTGTCCTTCAAACTTTGTAAAAAAAAAAAAAAAAACATAATGAATGGTCCAATAGGATTGCTCCAGAATGACTTGTAATGAAATCTTTTAACACTAATTTCCGATGAAAGTTAAGAAGTTTTATTTTCCTTCTCCTGTAAAGTTGCCATTTTGGGAGATACGTGTTTTTAATTGGAAATAAAGATATATAAAACTTTGGCCAAGATGGCACAAGATAAATTTGAGTGAAAATGTTTGAAGTAAGTAGATCTGTCTTTTATTTTCATTTTTTCTTTTTCTTCCACTCCTTGTGTGTAGAAAGTGACCTAGCTCTGAACTCATGGGTTTGATGAATGAGTATGAATTACTTATTTACTTCTTTGGTAAAATATACAGTCCTCATATCAAGTGTTTACTTTGTACGTGCCCTTTTTAAGCTAAGTTTGCTTTAAACCCTACTGAAAACTAAACAACAATTTACTGCTTGTAGATTAATTTGACTGATTGCATCTATCTGGTTTGCATAATTTGTTCATGGTGATGTAAACATACTTAACGTAGCAGCTGCTCATTCACCATTTTGTTCAGAAATTAGGGATATAAATATGTAGTTTGTCTTCCTTCACTCCTATTTGCTATATATTAGATTAAATGCTAGAACTAGATGAGGATTTTATTGTTTTATTTACTCAGCATAAAACATTACTAAAGTCAGATACTAGTTTTGGATGATTAGTGCAAGGCCATAAAAGCCACTTAGTTTCATCCCAAATACTGCTCCACAGTTCAGTACTGGAAGGGGTTTGGTTTGGGCATGGCACTGGGTAAAGTTACAGTAGTCTGGGCTGTCTGCTCGAGTGTCCAATTTTGTTGGTCATTGCTTTGTTGGTGAGATTATGTGAACCAAATATGTACAGTTGAATTTCTATGTTACCAATGTATGCACCAGAAGTTAGCAGACTTGAATAGTTTTAAATGGTGTACACAAACTTGGACATGTAGATTATGTATCCTTCCTGGTATTGCAATAGCTGTCAATGCCTTGAGCCAGGTACTAAAAACCAGACAGGAAAAGGAAAATTTGAATGAGTGCATTTAGAAATGAGTTGTATTGGCTGTATTGGAATTTAACTCCTTACATATTTCCTTTTCTCTCCTCCTCTGGACAGGCATTGAGTGCATCCTGGTCCTACCCGACCCCCGCAGTTACTGGGACCCTGTGTTTGGCACATGCGTGTTCCTGCTTTCTTTCCTGATTCCGGTGGCCATTATCAGCATGTGCTACAGTTTGATGGTTAAGCGTCTACGGAGCGTACGCATCCTGTCTGGCTCCAAAGAGAAGGACCGCAACCTGCGGCGAATCACCCGCATGGTACTGGTGGTGGTGGCCGTGTTCGTGGTGTGCTGGACACCCATCCAGATCATGGCACTGGCTCAGTCACTGGGCTTCAACCTGGCGAGTGTGCACACGGTTGTGCTGATGCACTTCTGCATTGCCCTGGGCTACGTCAACAGCAGCCTGAACCCTGTGCTGTACGCCTTCCTGGATGAAAACTTCAAGCGCTGCTTCCGTGAGTTCTGCCAGCCATCACCCTTCCGGCTGGATGCACAGCAGTCTGGCCGCATGCGCAGCATCGCTCGTGACGTGGCCTACAACTGCAAGACCACAGATGGAAACAGCAACCCCGCATGACTAGGCGTGGAGCTGCCCCTGGTCAGCCACGAGCCACCACCTAATCCAGGGACAGGCAACTCAAACTCTGAGCTCACGCAGATTACCACACTCTAGCACCACGGACGCCTCCGCCAAGTGGACGGAGGTTTAGCAGGGGCTAGGATTGAGGGTGAGGTCCAATTCTATGACACGCCCTCTTAGGGACAAAGGGGCTCACTTTTCTGTGTCTTATTTTGAATTAGATTTTATCATCTCTGTGATATTTTCTGTTTGGTTTGTGGATTTTTTTTTTGGTAATTGTCGCTGTCAATCACTCTACTCATAATCGTTCTGTACTTAACTGAAAGAAGTTCTATGCTTGGCACATGGTTTGGTTTTATTCCTAGTGCTCAGTTCATTCAATTTGCCCTCAATATTTTGAGGAACTAATGAAAGCAGCAAAAGTATGTTGCTGCACAATTTACTAATGAGATTAGAGGCAGGAGGAGTGTGGTGTAAGATGTAGGCATGCTGGAATGAGCTACTGATTGTTGCTGGTTGTTTGCAAATTTTGAAAACATGGCAGACACCAGTTGTCAATAAAATGTCCATTATCAACCATTATTTTCTTCATACTATCACAAATTCACAATGTATTTTTGCACCCGTAGTATCAGTACCATACCTTTCAGCACTCTATTGAACTATTTTTACCAAGTACCATTTTACCAAGCAGAGAACCATTTTGAATGTTTGTGGTTTTACACAAATCCACTGCCTTTTCTAAAGAACTCTTGAAGAGTCATTTTTTGTGTATATAAATGCATGTTTCATGCCAGCCATTCTTTACATTGTATGAACACATCATGTTCACTTAATCAACAGCAATTTAAATTTAATTTGAACAGAATCATGTTAAATTAATGCACATTCAAGTGAAGGGCATTTCCTTCCTTTGTAAAATTTTATTTGTTTGACAGCGACAAATTTCAATATGAGCTGCTCCTTCAACAGCATCCATGGGACTTTCATTGCCTTAAATACAACAGAAAGTCTGTTGAAGCTAAGCCCATTATGTTAGGAAGTCAGCCCCAAAGGGAGTTTTTGTATATATATACACACCCACACACACACACACACAAACTCACACACACACTACATAGACAGTATTGGGACCCACCTACTTATTAATGAATTTGAGTGTTTCATATGTGAAACAATGGCTCATACTGAAGAGTTCACTGAATTTGAACATGGTGTAATAGGATGCCACCATTGCATAGTCAGGATATGATTTTTCTTTTTGTGTCCCTCCTATATGTTCCATCAAATGCGAGTGTTATTATTCAAAAACAGAGGCATTTAGGAACCACAGCAACTCAGCCACAAAGTGACAGACTACATAGTTACAGAGTCAAATCACTTAGAGTTGAGCCATACAGTGCATAAAAATTTGCCAACGCAAACCTGACTCAGTAACACATTTGCACAAAAACTGCACACAGGAGATACATGGCATGCATGCAAGCCTTACATCACCAAGCACAATAACAAGCTTCAGATGGAGTGGTGTAAAGCATTCCACCACTGGACTCAGTGGAAACATGTTCTGTGGAGTGACACACCACACTTCTTTATTGGGCACTCTAATGGATGAGTCTGGCTTTGGCAAATGTCCAGAACTTTACCTGTATGACAGCAATGTGCCAATTATGTGGAATAATGCTATGGGGTTGTTTTTCAGGAGTAGATCTTAGCACCTTAGTTCTAGTGAAGGAAAATCTTAATCATTCAGCATACCAAGACAAATGTATGCCTCAAACTTCCAAATGGAGGGCCCTTTTCTTTTCCAACATTCCTCAGAAATGTTCTGGATGAATGGGCAAAAGCAAATAGTGTAATGTGTAGGTGTCCCAGTACTTTTGTGTGTATGTATGTGAATATACACACACTACATACACAAACACACACTTAAAAATTATGGTTCTTCAAGGGGGTCCTTTATTAAGAGGTTTTATATAGAACTCTGAATACTCAACAAACACTTTGCATGACTAAAAGTTTCTTTGCACAGTGAAAGGGCTCTTTGTGCTATATAGAATATGCTATAGATATTTGTATTTAGCTCCTTTTAGAAAGTGGTTCTATGCAGCAGCAACAACAGTTCTTCTGTTGTAACAAGCTTGACATTGTAACTATAGAAGAACAATTTTAGTTTGATATAGAACCCTTCAGCACATTTTTCAGGAATAAGGCTTCCACGATGCAAAGAACCCTTTATTATAATGCAAATGGATATTTAACTGTTTATGGATCCTTTTCTTTACTACAGAACCCTTGAAGGACTATCATTTTTAAGTGTGTATGTACATGTGTTTGTTTGTATACACACACAAAAAGAAAAAAAACAATAGAGACTTATCTGTTAAAATGTTAAAGCCTGATTTGTTGTTTCATTAAAAAAATGCTATTTTTGTTGGTTGTCCTGTAAGAAAAGCAAAAATATTTTATATTGCATTGTTTTTAATGGTTTTAAAGCTCAAAAAAGAGAATTTGTAAAGACAGCAAACTGTATTCTATGTTATAGCAAAGAAAAAAAAGCATAAATAGCACGAGTCAATAGTATTGTCACAGTCTTTATCACATTAATCCCACTTTACCTCTGATATTCTTGAATGTTTTTGGTGTATGCAGTATCTTGCTTCGCTAAACTAAGTGTTGATATTCTTTGGTGAGTCTGAAAATGAGTAAACTTCTTTCCTATCAGTTTACATCACAGACCTCTGAATGTTTAATGACTTTTGAAGAAGCCAAATTAACGGAAAGAAACAGAAGACATTTAAGAAATTCCTCAGTTATATCAAGCGAGACACTGTAAATTCAGAAGCTTTTTGTATATTGTATTTGATGTTGTATTGATTTCTTCATTGCTACATTGGATTGTTTCTTTGTCAATTTAGAGATTATTTCTTTACTAACTTTTTTATTTACTTATTGACTGGTGACGCAAACTGATCTGTAGTAATGCTGAAGCTGCCTAGTCAGTCATAAATATGGAGTCTAGACAGTGACTGATCATATATAGTGTATCCTGAGGCTGTATTGGAAATCTTCTATTTTTCCCTCTGCATATGAATTAAATGGCAGTTATTAAATGGCATTGTTAAGGCTTGCACTACATTTTTCTATTTGCATTTTTTTTACTGTTACTTTTTAAGCCTCCACGCCAGGGACCAGGCACCTCGCAGGGGATGTTTTTCCTTTGTTTTTCTCAGCAGTACGTAATGAGATGTATGAAAGGAAATGAAGAAGTGCAGGTTTAAAGAGGAGAAGGATTTGTGTGGGTGCTGTATGAGGCAAGAGAGACTTTGAAGGCAGTAAAAATTGGTAAGTCAGAATTCATCCATCACTGGTTTGTTGGCGATTGCATTTTTCAAACACCCATTATGAGCATAAAAATCCCAAACACTTCATCAAAGCTTACTTTCAAAGTGGACGTTTTCAAAAAAAGCATATAACATTTCAGAATATTATGTGTTCAGGATAATTTGCTGCTATTTCTAATGTCTTGTGCGATGTGTTCAGCCGACTACAGTTACCGTACAATGTGATGACCAGTGTTGAACTCAGAAGACCTTGTTTGTAAACAAAAATCACACCTGTTAAATGTCACTATCAACCAAAAAAATATTTTCAACAATCTTTTGCCTGTACCACTTGTCTATCTATGGATAAGTAGGTTAACATAATTTCTGATGATGTGACATTACCATTTGGCTGGAACATTAATGATAGGAACGAAGGAACAGCACTGTTCTCCTCCACATCTCCTACACATTTCATTATACGTTGTACAATGGCCAATATTTGCATTTTATTCTGGCCGAGCTGGAAATCAAACCATTGATATGTGGAGGGCCTTATTCACACTATTTCAAGTGCATGTGGCTTTCAGTATTGGAGGTGGAGATTTGTTTTACAAGAAAGCAATGGTAGCAGAGCTTCACATGTTCCTTTAAAACAATTAAGAGTATAGCCACAAATGCAGAAACTCACTATATAATGTAAAGATTATATATGGTTAGCTGCATCCACCCACACATTGTTTACTCCCTGTGGAGCTTCTTTTGAATCAGAAGCATGTATCTACATCCTTCATGTTGTTTTACATGGGTCATATATGAAGCTCTCTTTAATTGAACACTTAGTAGAAGCCACCATGTCTGAAACAATGTTAAAATCAGTGTTATCGTGCTTTGTTTTGACAGATGATTTCTGTATTCCGCCTGGAATTTAAACCACATTTGAACAGTTGCTATGCAGAACACATTTGTACATTGGTGGATGGAGCATGGATTGGTTCATTAACCCACAATTTCTGAGAGCTGACCTATTCATTGATTAGAATAATACTGAGAATCTTGCAGTTTTGTTTTCCACTGCTAAGTGCACTTCCTTGCAGAGTTTTTTTCCTCCTCGCTTTTCTCGCTGCTGACTTATGAAAGGTGATATATCATCCTCACGGCTGCTTGTGCTGTCTTTCCTGTCTTTCTTTCTTTTCGTCATCCTTTGAAGATCTTAGGCGTGTCACAAGTGAAACTAATTTGCAAATGAACGAAAATTGTCATCAAAAGAACGTGCGTTAAAATAAGGGACATATGCAGAATGCCAAGAAGCATCTGCTCCTGTTGCATTCTGCCATCAATATTTGATGTTTTCATTTTTGTTGCTATGGTAACCCTGTTCCCCTGGACCCTTCCCATCTACATGTTTTTTGCGCAGACCTAGCAAAAAATGGTGAATAAAGAGGCTTTTGCTGTGTGGTTGAAAAGAGCGCTGAGAGCTGTCCGGGGAGAGATCTGTAACTGTGAAAATGATTGGTGATTTTCAGCAGATTTTTTGTCAGATCAAAAGTCTGTTCGTTAAGGGGTAGAAATAACAAGCTGTGACTGCCCAAGCACAAATACCACCTTAAGAGATTGAATCAGTTATATTTCTGTATACTTTTTAAGCCTGACTTAGTCTACACCTGCTCCTCCAGCCTCTTTTTTTTCTGAAATGCAGGGTGCAGTAACAGTCTGCATTCTTTTAAGTAGACGTTACACTAGAGTTTGGATAAGGTTGGATAAGTTCTGGATCACAAACCCTACTCCAAGCTTTGTTAAAGATGGATGTAGCTCCATCTCAACAGAAAGAACTGTTCCACAGCCAGTGCTAAGAGAAATTATACTCCTCTACCCCACCCTTGTGCAGAGAATATTAAAGAGATTTTTTGTTTATTTCCTTTTCTCAGTAATAACTTGACACACTTGTAATTAACTGAGTTTTTATTTATATGTAACATGCAGCAGTTTCTTTTTTTCAAGTTTGAGAAGTTTGAGAATAACTAGATCATGGAAGAACATCAAAGACCCAAAACAGTAATTACCGGGTGATATTTTTCCCTTTCCAAATTACAGAAGTGGAGAAACAAGTGTCTAATTTGCTCTCATTATTAAACGAAGAGCTTATTGTCTTCCCTTGAATGTATGGACACATTTTATGTACAGACCAAAGAAGATTAATACATTTCCTGCACTAAAGTCTTAATCTGGGGCTTAGGTCTGGCCACCTACAGCCCACCAAAGTGTCTATACAGTCTCATTCCTTGTGTGTCTATATTTTGCTCAGGCTGAACATCCTCCCCACCTCTCTCTCTCTCTCTCTCTCTCTCTCTCTCTCATATGATGTAACATATTTCTGAACATCCCCTCTAGGTTTCATACCAACACCCACAGATTCCAGCAATTCTCGGCATCTGCAGCATCACAACACACTACTTCAGTCCCAACACACACAAGATGCACATCCTTTGTCAGAAACATAAGGCTACAGCTAAATGTAAATGCAAAATACATCTTTACTATTACTCTGTTCATCTTAAAAACCTTGAGCAGACTTCCGTTTTAGTTTAAATTTCAAATAAAAGAGTTTAATATTGTACATTACAGACACTATAATAACTATATTATACATTTGATAACTGAGTTAGATAGCAGTAATTTCAATACAAACTGTATTGAAATATGCCCATGACTGTTAAATATACGGGATGGCTGACTGAAACATCAAATGTGACTGAGTTAAAAAAGGCAGCAGCTAAGTGGAATATCAGTTTACAAACTATATGTGGGCTTTGAGTGACTCAAGCCATAAACCAGCTGATGAAAAGATTGTGAATGATAGACAGAGTAGAACACCCCAATCATTGTGTGGCATTCTGCTGAAATTGTGATATACCCCTTTACCGTTTGATTCACATTTAAGTGTGACTCACCTATAAACACAAGTAAACAGAAATCCCTTACAACGAGGGTTAGCATTTGAAGCATGTCTGCTAACCAGGCCAGTAGAGTGGACAGATCCACAGCACAACATGATGCTAGTTTCCCAGCCCTATTATCAGAGCTGTGATTCCTCAGTGTGTTCGGTGTTACACCGATATTGGTCACAATTGTTTGAGAGCTTTAATTTTTGTGTGATTGCACACTTTCTTGCTTGGGTCAGACAATATTCCTTTTCATTTTACTGCCTTTTGCTCATGGATTAACTAGTATCCTTTGAGGCTCCATTGCACAGACACATGCACTGTCCACTACTATGCTGCGTTTGCTGTGATGCTCATTACCTAGCTCTACCCTTAGGGACATTCAGACACACAGACATGGGTAATTACTCTTTATTTTTCACATACTATCTGGGATTCTCTGTCCCTGTTTTTGCTTCTTTGTGTGTCTCTCTCACTAATGAGTGAAAAAGTACATTCCTTCGAATCACCATGTCTCAGAAGTGTCAACTTCTTGTAACTATGGAATTAAAACTATAACGACAGACCTCAGATTCTGCTTTAAAGAGCCTTATTATTAGCTTCAAAGTCTTAGACTTGTAGATTGTCTATAGCCAAACCGTTCCTAAAGCCAAGATTACTGCTGCAACCAATAATCAATAATATTAAAGCAAAGAGTTCAAATACAATGGACTTCTGCACCTTCACCTCCCCCAAGTCTAGCTGCAATCAGTCAACAGTCTTCACATCATCTCCTTTTGTTCTCACCTCTACAGCAACTACAACCCCCTCCCCACCACCTCCTCTCACATCACATCACTGAACTCCACTTCAGCCGTGTTCTCAGGAAACTGGAGATTAGGACACAGCTGGTCCTGATGGTGCCTTGTTTGATGGTGACTTGATGGTGTTTGTTTCAAGACCACTGCCATCATACAGGTCCCCAAAAATGTTCTGTTACAGTGACTACATACTCATGTTTTCAAACCAAGTGGAAGAGATACCAAGGAAAGCTTTTGGATTTATAGTTATTTGTAAAGTGCATTTGGAATTTTTCAACGATAGCCTGGTCACGTTCTACCGTCGATATCCAAACCCTGTGATTAAAAGTTGTTTTTAAATGTTGAATGTTTGTGTTAGATGTTGGCTCTACTCTTTGCTGTGTGTGATGCTACAGCTGGAGAAATGCCCTAATTCTGAGTTAACTGAAGTCTGGCATCAGCATTCACGTTGCTGATCAATCAACGTTTACTTATAAAAAATCTAAAATATATTGGTTGAATTAGACAGGGCTCCTACTGACTGTGATTCAGTGGGAGCCCTGTCTAATTCAACCAATATATTTTAGATTTATTGTAAAATGTAGTCAGAAAAGCTTTCGGTGTCAACAGAGTAATCATGATGTCTCTAAGAAAGATAAGGGAAGGGATTGTGAAACATTATATGCAAATGGGGCGACAACGGTGGCGCACCAGGTAGTGTCACAGTCACACAGCTCCAGGGACCTGGAGGTTGTGGGTTCAAGTCTCGCTTCGGTTACTGTCTGTGAGGACTTTGGTGTGTTCTCCCTGTGTCCACGTGGGTTTCCTCCGGGTGCTCCGGTTTCCTCCCACGGTCCAAAATACACACCTTGGTAGGTGGATTGGCGACTCAAAAGTGTCTGTAGGTATGAGTGTGTGTCACCCTGTGAAGGACTGGCGCCCCCTCCAAGGTGTGTTCCCGCCTTGCGCCCAGTGATTCCGGGTAGGCTCTGGACCCTCTGTGACACTGAATTGGATAAGCGGTTTCAGACAATGAATGAAAGAATGAATGAATATATGCAAATGTTCATTAATGAATTCTTTAACATGGGTACCAGAACGCAACATCAAAACAAACAGCCGCTCCAAAAAGCCTCTCAAACCAAACAAATTACCACAGAGGTTCTATTCCATAATGCTGAGGGGTTGGCCCAGCTGACTGGAAAAGAAGAAGGACTCAACTGTGTAATGTGGTCTGAATGTCCGCAAACACAGAGAAATTGTGAAGAATTCCTATCAGTTTCTTCTATAAGAGAACCAGCATAACTTTATCTTTTTGTTCATCTCTTCTTCATCTTCAGAGTAATGCTACAACATACAAAGACCATTAATGGTGACTGTCAGCCGGGCCTTATCATCCAGCTCCATGGCCTGCTCCAAGAAGATTTGAGCCTGGTTCTTTGAAAACCTGATCATTTTACACCACATCTTTTCTATTATTTGTTCATTGTTTCATTTTCTGTGATTGTGTTGTGCTTGTATTGTATGATTCAAATGCCTCTGTGGTCTAGCCTTGGTGCACTGCAAATGTCCTCAAATCTCTCTTTCAACAGGTCCTTTAATGAGAGAGTGAGATGCCAGAAGACTCAGACCAGGATTGCATTTGCACCATCTTTCCTCAGGCTGCAATAAAGACCTCCATTAAGGCCCCTGAAATAAAGACCCCTCTCACAGCTCTCTGTTGCAAATGCGCAGTTAAGCTGAAGATTCTGTTTAGTATTGCTTAAGCGTGTTGCCTGGAGATGTGGTTAAAGGTTTTCTTAAACAAACTCTTGAGTAATGCACTGCCCTTGTGTAGTGGAATACCCTTAGGGGAAACCGAGTCTCTGCATTTAACCCACACATACACACTGGTGAGCAATTTTAGCGCACACACCCGGACCACCAGCCATAGCGGCCGGGCGCAGTTGGGGGTTAGGTCCTTTGCCACAGATGTTAAGCGTCACATGCTGAGCTATGTGTGTGTGTGTGACAGAAAGACGAGGGAAGAGAGATCATGCAATGCACTGCTGCCCTTTATCTGAGTCATTTAGGGGTTAGTGATGTGTTTACAATTGTTGTTGATGGCTGTTTGGGCGTATTGTGTTGTGTTGTATGTATTTTTGCCTGTTTTCCCCTTTAGTGCTATCCAGCATCTTGTTATTTAACGTTTCCTATGGTTACTACCCTTCATTTTGTGGCTGGTCAGCAGCGCATGGGTGGTTACAACTTTAAAGAGGCAGTGTAATGAGTCCCGCTGCCTGCTTCAGCAACTTCTTAAGAAGTGCCACAAGACGTAATATTATTTAGTTGTTTAAGTGAGCAGGACAGGGATAATAACAAAGAACATCACTGCTCATTTCACTAGGCCCCTTTTTGGCCAATTTGGTTTTTTCAACACTGAAGGATAATGTTGTGATCTCTCCACAAGGCAATTAACTAAATGGCATGTTCTACCAGCAATTATGGCCTGAAGGGAGAAGCACATTTTCATTAGATTTAATTTTCCTTCAGAAATATCTAATCAATATCGCTGTGCTGCTCTGAGTCTGCAGCACTCTGTAATTTTCTATTAAATTTAGCCAAGACCTTTAACTGTCACTTTTTGATGGCAGCTTTTGAAAAGGTTACAGTGAGGAGGCGTAAAAGCCATCAGTGTGAAAAATGCCCATTTCTCCAACTCATGTTGCATGGTGATCTGGCATTGCATTTTATATGGTTTTCTTTCTTTCGTTCTTCTCTTTCCAGAATTCTCTGGAGACTGCAGTGTGCATGTCCATATCTAATGTTTTCAAGCATCTGTCAGCTACACTTGGATCAGCTTTTTTATTCCTTTTTTTTTTCTACTCCTCCTTCCCTTAGGTGTTTCCAGCAGCACAATCGGCATGTGTCAGATCAAGCACAACAACAGGTCTTTTATTGTGAAGCAGCTTCACATACAACACCACTTTTCTCTCACTTCAGAACCAGTGGGCCATTTTGGATAAAATGTGAAAACATGTAACATACATGTGAATATTTGAACAAGAAATGATACGAGGAGGTGTTCTCCAAAAACCTCTGGGGCATGGAACAGGTTTTCCATTGTATGGTTCTTTATTGGTGTAGCCATGCTTACAGCGCTGATATGCTCTGTGTGATCTTTGACTAAGAGCTAAACTGTTTTCAGAAGAGTGACCTTGCTGAATATACAATAACATGAGGGAATATAATACAGAATAGTGGGAAACAGGCTTAAAAATAGTGGATAGAAAGCAGATAGGGGCATACAACCTCCGAAGACAACAACTGTAAACGTCGCACAACTGCAGTGCATCATGGAAGCCGTGATGTCACCCGCTGCTCTCGTGCTTCCTTTTTCTCACACACTCACACACCCATGCTTCAGTGTGTGTCGCCTGAAGAAGTGGCATAAAGTTCCACAATACACTATCCAGTGGGATGCTGAAAGCTAATGTGGCTTTCAAACTGTGTCAGTTTCATTGGAAAAGCAAATTTCCCAGAAGACTGCACCATATGAACGCTAATTGAAGTTGATGATGGATTTTTCTATTCAGAAATGATGTTTACATCATGGAACAGCATAATGAACAGTCCATCAGTGGGACAGTACATTGAACCAAAATGTAATACTCAATTATTAGACTTGTATTGTCCAAAACACTTCAATTATTCATTCATTCATTGTCTGTAACCGCTTATTCAATTTAGATTCGCAAGGCAGGAACAAACCCTGGAGGAAGCGGAAGTCCTTCATAGGGACGACACTCACTCACACATTCACTCACACATGCATGCCTATGGACACTTTTGAGCCACCAATCCACCTACCAACGTGTGTTTTTGGACTTTGGGAGGAAACCCACTTGAACAAGGGGAGAACACACCATACCCCTCACAGAGAGCGGGACTTGAACCCAAAACCCCAGGACCCTGGAGCTGTGTGACAGCAACACCACTTCAATTATTTTTAATAGAAAAGATAAAAAATCTAAAACCTACAGATGCTGCAACGCTACGCCTTTCACATACTCAGTGTTAGCTTTATCTAGAGTGACCAGATCTGAGATGGTAAAAAAAAGGACACCTTTCGGGGGTGGGGGGGGGTGATGAGGTCACGCCCCTCGCTACCGTTATATGCTTAGCTGAACCTAGGTGTGCTTTTAGGTCTTTTACACCTTTATTTGCTACACAAAACATGGGAATTTCTTTTTTAATTCATCCGAGAACTTACATTTACGTTTCAGCATAGCTGCTCGAGATGAGGGTAGGTACATGAGCTTTGCCTGACGTAAACAAGGACTACTGACGTGCAGACTGACCAATTAAATGTTTACAGAGAAGGTTATCGACCAATATTGGTAGTCAGACCATGCAATCCGAATATTTTAGGCTACTTCACCACGCCCCCTTCTCACTCAAGCGAACCAATCGGAGTAGGGGAGGGCGGGACTAGTTTGTGAATGAAACGCTTCTCGAAGTTCTATGTAAGCTCTAGAAAAACAAAATCCCGGACGTTTGTGAAATTCCGGCCGGACATTTTTTTAAGTCTAAAAAAGAGGACATGTCCGGGTAAAAGAGGACGTCTGGTCACCCTACTTTATGTTTCCCGTGAACCACATAAAGACACGCTTTTCTCCTCAGAGAATGTTACTACTGGACTAGCACTTCAACGCTTCATAAGTCTGTTGTTGTGGGAAAGTATCACTGCTGATATCTATATATCTACAAACAACATGATATATTTTGTATTCAGTGTAACCTTCTATCATCATACATCTAGGTAACATCAAGGTAAGGGTCCTTTGCTAGGTTTCATACACATGCATTTACTGATTTCCTGAGTTGTATTAATGTCTCAGTCCCTTAATTAAAACCTTTTTCTTTTTTTTTTCCAGTTTCAGTTACACATTCAAGTCATCCTTCTGGACAGACTGTCCCACAGAGCTTAAGTAAAAGAAACACAATGTGTAATATATAATACAGTTTCAGTTGGAATATGATTACTTGTCTTGACGTATTTATGATGCTGTTTTGCTGAGAAGATACATTTAGTAAACATTTAGTGTTGGCAAGTAATGAAAAGCAAAATGTTTTATCTCCACAGCTGTAATTACTGCAGTTACATTGAACTAGACTATTTTAGCTCAGCGTAAGTCAAGCTCTAGCCTATTATGTTATATTATGAGCCACATGAAAGTACACTTAAGAGGATCTGATACAGTAACACTAGGGGCATTTATTACCTATAAAGAATGTTAAAATCACTGAGGCTTGGTAGTAATAATAAAGTATTGTTAGTGACGACTTTATTTTCCCAAGGAGGATTGCCCTCCAGTGAACTCCACTTTACTCTGTTGTAAATGGATTCTACACTTATAGGTCCAAAAGTATTTGAATAGCACTTCTAATTAAGGAATGCAGCTACATTAAGATATACTTTTTCTGACACAGGTGGTAAAGCACCTACTAAATGGGCTTAAATCCTTCATATATCCATGCCACTAGGTGTCAGTGTAGTGATTGTTCCTTATGAGATTATACTCACTATATAATTCTTCTCTATATAAATAAAATTGAATTAGTTGTAATGAATTGCAAATGTTTGAGCACCCCTGCTTATATTTATGAGTGTATCCTGCATGTTCTCTAAGGAACACTGTAAACTACAACTCCCAGAATGCACCTGCGGAACTCAGTCATTAGTCAACCAAACACAGCACTGAGTTTTGCCTGATTACTGAAGTTGTACACCTGGCCACGTGTTTAACTTTTACTATGCCAATAAGCTTTACTTTTAACATTATATGCTGCACTTTTGATGAACTGAGAGTAAAAGTCCTCTTGTGATCCTATCAACAGAATCTAAATTCAGCACAGAACTTGAAAATAGATCTGTAATAGGAGAGGATGATATCACTTGCAAAACATTTGGCATGTCTCTATGAGTGGCCCTTTATTCAGATATGCTTGTTTCAAGAGCTGCTGCAGCTCATGCAGCTGCTGCAAGAATACCATGTTTTTCTCTTCAGATGGCACAGGTACTGCTTATGGCGTTTTGTTAATTGCAGGCTTTTTTTTTCTTTTCTTTTTTTGTGAAAATGAAGTTGCAGACTTTATTATACTGTACATTTTATGTGTTGCTGGGGCAGCCCCAGGCACATGTCGTCTGTGTGCTGCCAAGTCCATCTTTGATATTGACAACAGCAAGAGCAGCATACCTAAGAGCAGAAGCATGCAAACAAACTTCACCCATGCCTGCTTTATAAGTGCAGTGGGCTGTGAGCATGGTTCCATCATCTTGTATGGTAATCCACGGTTGGGTGAGACTGACCTTCAGCATAAAGTAAACGTATTAGCTTTCTGCATAGTCATGCTATTGGCTGGTTAGCTCTACTTGGCTGATATTAAACAATGCTTTTTTTTGATGCCCACAATTGTTAGACAGTGATAGCATCTCAATCTATTTAACTGAAAGCTTTGTCATATACCTTTGCTTTGACAAGAAACAATATTTTTTTTCTGTTTCCCATGCCATTTTTTAGGCTCCACTACCCAGCCTTTATGCCTCTGTGTTTTTGTAGGCATTCAATCTTTGTCCTGAATATGGCAACGAATTATGATACACATAATTATAAAACATCATCCCCATCATGAAACATCAATCGCTGATCATCTCATATCATCACACAAGAAGGACTACTGTAATTAACTTTAAGCCAAAACAGAGAAAGCAGGGTCAGTGTGATCTGATTCTTTACCCGGTCAAGGTCGATATAGATTACATGGCATGTGCTTCTAGTCATTTGCAATGAGTGAAATAATAATAATAAAAAAAACAGTTTATGTACAGTCTGTATATGAATATCTTTCTTGGATTAACAAGAGCAAAGCAGGGTAATGCACTGGAAAGCAAAGTGCTATCAATGTTCTACTATGATGCTAATATGGCTAACAGAACAACAACTTTTTTTCCCCACCATAAATATAGTGGGATCCTTTGCCCTGTTGATCTGAAGAGGCAGGCTGTTGTGTTCTTAAATGCTTGGAGGCTATTTCAAGCGCAGGGAGCTGTGTACACGATAAAACCAAATTTCTGTTTATTGCAAAACCAGACAATCTGTGCCCTATATGTTCCATCCACATAAATGAAGATTCTGTCTTGCCCACTACAAGTGAAAATTTGTTCCAGTCTTCTACAGGGAATTTTAAATATTTGAGAAAATTGTTGTTTTACTCAGTAAAAACATAGAAAATCATGCACCAAAATCAGGGCATCCAAATTTTTGCCTTTGCAAGCTCAGTTTCAGCATCTACTGTTATGCAATGCCCAGACACTTGGCCATTTCTCTGCTGGCTGCAGGTGGGGATGGAGAAGAGCATGAAATTGGAAATGGATGGTTCATCCAGATATCAACAGGCTGATTAGGCCCAATACCACTTTTGCTTTGTTTCCTCAAGTGAGTTCTTAAAGGAGTTCAGGCAAGAGATTATCCATGCCATGGGCCACCAGGGATTCCATTTTCCTTCTTGGATTGCATAATACTTTCTCTGTCTTTGTGGCTAGCTAGCTTGAAGAACACGGTTCTAGGCTCATTACTTTCTGATTTTTCCAATTTGTTGTCACTTTGTCTCCACAGCAAGAAGATACTGCACCAAGGTCTAATAGATCATGCTGCTGCCTGTTTTTACAACCCAGTCAGGGAATTTGACCAGTAGATTCCTTCTGTTTTGCAAAAGTCACAGCAGATTCTGTGCCTGCTGGGCATATTCCCTAAAGCATGGTTTGAGAGTTCTTGATACACTATAAGACCAAATGCAGGAATTAGTGTTTCAGCTTTTTACTGTAAAGCCATTGTAGACATAGAGTCATAATTGTGTGTGTTGACAACAGTATGTGAGCTTAGTCCCATGCCCTTGTGGCCATCACATGAGTTTGCAAGTTTTTAATACAATGGCATCTGAAAGATTGAACATCTATAACCAAAGGCAGTCACATGGATTTTTTTTTTTTTTTTTTTTTGTCAAAATGAAGTGCTCTCTCTTCTGGATGTTTTACGCATTATATTATGCAGTTCTATTATGAAGTTCTTCATATGCAGTTGTGCAAAATACCCCCCACTCACCTAAGCTTGTACTGTAATTGGGCAGTCATTTGACCTTCCATGGGCAATAGAGTAGTTAATGCTGCAATAAGCAACACAAGATCAGTGTTTGTTTCCCCCTATAAAAACAGATACATTTTAGTGTAATCTGGGGTGCAGTGTGTGATATATTTTGTTTGTGAACACACCTCCACAGTGCTGAATGACAGTGAAATGAATAGAATATCTGCCCATAAAGAAACACATAGGCCTAAAAATCACAAGAAACCAATCAGGATACTCTCTCTCAACAGTTGATTTATGAATGATATTTGGCTGTTAGGAAGCCACTATTAAAATGTGGAGCAGGAATAGAGCAATATCCTCATCTTGGTTCACTTTATTATCTAAAAACCTCCAGATGTTGTTTCTTTACCATGAGTAGACAGCCTAGCATACTTCATTGAGACACTTTTTTTTTTTTTTTTTTTTTTTTTAAAAAGCCTATTTACAGATACCTTGGCTTCATAAACACATTATACTTGTTTTGAGCAAGCAGACCAGAGAGCTAACAAATAATAAGGATACATTCTCAGAAATTTATCAAAAGTTTTGGGTTTCTTTCCAATTTATATTCTGTGAATATTTTACAGATTCAGATGAGATTCAGATATACTGAATTTGGGGTTTTCATTAGTTGTCAGTTATATTATTTAAATTAAAAGAAATTAACACTTGAAATAATGATATTGTTATTATTTGTATATGTAATAAATGAGTATAAAATACAAATTTCACTTTTTGAATTACTGAAATAAATCAACTTTAGAAATGTTAAAAACGTAAATGGTATCTTGTTGCGTTCTGGTAAACGAGTTGTTTTAATGTCATCTCAACACAGTGCTTCAGTTTTGTAGCTTTGTATGAATAGAAAATAACAGGCTTTACATGCTCATACACACACTGTCAGCAACTGACAAGATAAACCATTTTTATAATTTATCACTTGTTATTATTGTAAACAGAGACATTGACTGAAGCACCAAAGCTTCTCTAGACCTTCTAATGACAAAGGCATGCATTTTGGTCTTTCCTGTTTTTGAAATGCCAGAAACACCTCTGTGACAATGGCTATTTAGCTAATGGAGGCCCGGCTAAACTAGGCTTTCCTAGTTTCTCTTTGCACTTGTTTGGATATACAGATGCCCACAAATGTGTAAACAAGCAGTAGTATTTATTAATTTGCACAATGTCATTTCAACACAAATAGACTTGTCCACACAGACCTTGAGGAAAAATCTATTATTTTTTTACAACATCTCCCCTCAATGAGCAATGGGAGTTACACTATCAGAGCCCAAGGCTTGGTTTATTGATCTTTCAGCTTGTACTGAGCTGAAACATACCAATATTTGGGCTTTAGAGTCACACAAACTTAAGAGTGCGAATGAATGACCTGCCTCAGCCTCTTCGTCATATTTGCTAATCATGTACTTGAATACATGGGTGGCTTTTGGCCTTGTTTTACTTCCTTCCTTTTGCTCTTGATATTTATTTGCTCTTCTGTAAATATTTGCCTGCCTGTATATGTGTGGGCGTGTGAGAGAGTGAGGGAGAATGAGAAAACATACTCCATTTCACAAGTGAGACCCTCTACACAAATACAATCTGCAGTCTCTCTCTCTCTCTCTCTCTCTCTCTCTCTGCTCTTTGAGAGAAGGTGGCAAGCGACTTCTTGAAAGTGAGTGAAATGGGAAAATGCAGGAGGAGCGTGAGAGGGAGAAACGGATAGAGGAGGAGAGACTGCGGGAGCAAATGAGAGAGAGAGAGAGAGAGAGAGAGAGAGAGAGAGAGAGAAAGAGAAAGTCAACTGCTCATGAATAAAAGAGGAGGCATGCTGATCAATAAGACTGACGTGCTCCCTAAATCTCATAAAACCCATGACCACACAGCCAAAGCAGCCACATGAATAATACATTGCAGGGACAGAACGGAGAAATGGGAAAATAATGCAGACAGAATGCAAATGACCACAGGAGGAGACATTACCTGTAAAAGGCTGCCGTTTTAACCTTCAGTTAACAAAGTCCTAATTGTTGTGCAAAGATAATGAAGAAGAGAAATATTTCACCGATATTAAACATTCTGTTCATCTGCACTCTTCTTTAGCTCCGTATGCATTTAAGGTATATCTTTTCTGATATCTACACAGTGTTAAGTGGATGTATAATGTCTAATGTTCAGTGACCTAGAATGTTATCCACAGTTCCATGAGATTATAATATTAAAATTTGTAAAGAAAATATTTTGTAAAAACAGTTTAAATGTGTCGTATTAAACATCATCATGACTACATACATATGCATATAGAGGGGATTTGGTGACAGTATTATAGAATTAAATGAATAAAGAAATAATAAATTAAAAGAAGGATTAATTACAGTTTCATTTAATTATTTAATTTTGAAGTCATTTTTGGTGATTTATTTTGTTATTAAAATGTGATTTTTTTATGTTTTATTAATTGTATTTAAATAATTTAATTATTTAACAGTTTATGCACCTTGCAGCCTTGCACTATGAAATAATTCAATCTGTCAATGTCATCCATCATCCGTCAGTGGGCAGGTCTATCTCCAGTCCAGTCCAATTGATGGGCAAGATTACGCAGTAAGGCAGGACAGATGGATCCCATTTATTCATATTTTGGTCTACTAATGATAGGATTGGATCATTGATCTAACTCGGGGTAGCAGTTACAGGGTCCCTAATTACTTCATGTTCTTCATGGTGCCTAAGTACTTCATGGTGGAACATTTTTTGCTGCAAAAGAGAACCATTAAAAAAATCGTGTACATTTTGCAGCCATTAAAATAAGCTTATATTCAATCGAATTATATTTTGTGACAAATTACATAACCATACAGTTATATCTATGATGCTTTATTCTAGCAAGCATCAGTCATAAAATTTGCTTTAGTACACTTCATCCCTAGAAAGTGTTATGTCACCAGACATACTTGGAGTAAGCCTTTTTGTAGCTGTTTATGTAGCCTACGAATGCTCACCTTCAGTGAAGTGTATCCCATTGTTCTTTTAATGCTCATAATTTTCTTTTGAACAAAATTGCCTTTACTAAATTACCCTTTCAAGAACCCCTTTCATATTCAAGTAGATAAATAACTTGAGTGTTTTCAGACAATTGTTTTTCAAGTGCGCTTTCTTTCCTCCAATTATTGTTTATGGAGCAACACACCACAATTGAATGCACTTCTCTAAGATGCATGTTTTGCTATTTTAAAACTGCACAATTCAGTTAAACATTGACTTTTTTTTTGCTGAGTGTTCACAAACAAGCTGACCAAGCAATATCAAACATGCCTTCTGTCCAGTCACTCATTCAACATGGAAAGAAGGCTGTCTGGGGGTGTTTCTGAACACCCAGAGCCACAGTCTGAAGAAGAAACAAAACACATCTAGACCCATTTTCTTCAATCAAAATATTTATCGAACATAACAGCCCCAAATCTTCAGTGAATAATTAATCAGATGCACATCAGTGTGAATTCTTGTCAGATTGCAAGATCTCCAGTTGAACCCATTCATGGCCAGGTTTTGGACACTACACTTAGTCATTATATGAGCATTTTTAGTGGATTGAACCCTGATTAGATATAACCACATTTATATACACTTGGTGGTCAAAAGTGAGTCCATTTAGTCACTTTGAAATCTGATATAATGTGACATGTATTATTCAAATCTTTATTTTTTTCCTTCCACTCTCTGGAACACTTCTAAATGAAATGAAATGGAAGAGGTGAAATCTTATGATACCTTTGGGAAAATTCATTCACGTTGCTGACCCACTGTTAATGCATTTAAGAAGCTGTCCGAGTGCTTTTAGCCTTATTATATGGATTGTGTTTGAGGGGAAAATTTGTCTGGTGCTCAAAGTGGTGAGTTTGGCAGGTCTATAAGAAGTAGTAATGGACAAAATGTATACATATTATGAGCCCTGTTTTATTGTATTTTTTTCTCTTTGCTCCATTGGACCTGGATTCTAAAAGACAGTATAAAAGAGACCAGCCAATGATTGAAAATTTGAAAATAGTAATTGTTTACAGCAAAATTCCAGCTATCCATCAGTTTCAGCTGCCATATTGGGGACCTACTTATTTCTCAAACACACAACTCAAAATAAAAACCGATATATTTCAATTTTTGTCTGATTAAAAACAATTTAAATAAGTTTATTTTTTTTTATGTCATATTTATAAACAGAGCTCTGTTCATCTGTGTCAGTCAGTAGAGGAGCTTGAGATACATACCAAAGTAGCGCCATACTCAGTACACAGTGCACATCACAAATAATAAAACTAATAATAAAAACAGTAATCAGATGCACATTCGAAAGGGAAACATGAACATTAAATAGTTAATTAAAATGTTTATAACATACAATAAACTAAAGTAATAAAAGTGCATACACTTTTATTTAGTTATTTTATGATCAACAGAGTGCAGAGTGTGTAGGAAGACATTTGGGGTGGAGAGACATTCTCTCTTTTATCCCGCACACATTCAGACAAGACCTTATTAAACTTTAAACCAAATCAGAGAAATATTGAGGCAGACAGACATTGTATATGATGTGTTCTGATTCTGTCAGAGGAGCAGAGAAATGCATTGAAATCTGGGGTGCTAACAGTTTTCCATTAGATTCTATGACAAAAAATGCTAATGTTAACTGATTTTTAACAGTTTTTTTCTTCTCAATATGCTACAGTGTGGGATCCTTTATGTCCCTGAGAAAAAGAGTTGGTGGGCTTCTGTGTTTCTTTAGAAGACTCTCTAAGACTTTATAAGAGGGTTTCCTGTGCAGGGAGAAGAGCTGTGTATGAGATAAATGTATCCATCTTTCACTACTGTTTACATTATTGCTGCACTCTGAAACCAGTCGGTCCACAATATGGTGCCCATACCAAAACAAATCACATGACTGCAACCCATGGATTCAAGGAAAAGAGACCAAAAGAGTCATCTTGCTGCTGATATTACAAGCAGGAAAAACTCATTTGGCAAAACATTTATTAGCATTTAGCTAAAATATAGCAAATATGTTTTACTTTTTAAATCAAATATCCCTAATGAAGGAAATAGCAGCCTGTTTTTGTATGAACAGAAACACTGCCTAATGAACAAAATGACCACCCAGTGAACAGATTTTGCTGTAAGGACTTTGCTGTTCTTATGAAATACTGACAGATTTACTGGATTTCTTGGTGATGAGTGAATGAAAGAAAGAGAGAGAGTGGGAGGGAGGAATGTGTTTTCTGCTTCAGAGAGTGCACATTAACCTGATGCATGGAATCTTGTCAACACATGTGATGCCACTGTAAGATTTGCACTCAGAACATGGGTGGTTCGTTTATTAGGAAAAATTGACATTTTTTTTCTTATTCTACAGCAAGCTATGTATTAAACATGTTCAGGCAGACTGTTTATCCCACCTCTGTGTATCACAGTCCAGTCAGCATTAGGTTTTGTTCTGTAGAATCTCACTTTTTTTTTGTTTGGCCGAATTCAAGATGGAGGAACATTCCCCCAACTTCTCTCATAGGCTCTTATGTTAAGGCTCTGTTTTACGAGCTTCAGAGTCTTTAGTTAATTCTCTATAGGTTCTGGGACTTGGGGCTTGCCCCAACATGCTTTTGTCATACACAACATGAGGCATGTTCAAAAAGGCTCCCTAATCTATTCTCTACATATGCAGTGAAGTATATAGTGTATAGGGCACTGCTTAATTCGGACTATTGTAAATTACACAATACTCTTTATGCTGGATCATATGCACATAAAATGAAATGTTATCTGAAACAATGAAAAATATAATGAAAAATACATAGAAGTTTTAGTAAAAAATTTTTGAGTAAAGATACAGCTGGTCTCCAAAACTTTATGAAGGCAACTAAATGACAACTTGTTTATGATCACAGTTGATAGACTAATTTAATTGTAGAGCAACTATTAAAGAATTAATTTATGATGAACTCCTGTGTATAGCTTCCCACAAATACTGTACAGTATGTAGATATAAATAAATAAATAAAGACATAAAGCTTTATGGATCTAGTTGTTACAGGTATTTATTATACATGAGGTGATCACAGAAAAAAAACTTTTCAATGTTAGATGACAGTGTCAAGTTAGTAATAATAATAATAATAATAATAACATGTTACATTTATGTACCACCTTTCTAATACCCGAGGTCGCTTTACACAAAAACAAACAAACAGAAAAACACTTATACCTGCAGAGTGCAGAAGTATCTATCGTTACACTTATATAGCGCCTTTCTAGATACCCAAGGACGCTTTACAATCCACACTGCTCAGAACGTTCAGAACACTCAATCCACACACACACACTGGCGAGAAGTGGCTGCCAAACGCGCACAGCGTACTCTCGACCATGAACGACCGTCCACCTGGAGGACTGCATCAGGCACTAGTATTTCACCCAGGACAGAGTGCCAATCCATATCTGGGCGCACACACATTCACTCACACAGCAGGGCAGTTATTAGACAGAAGCCAATTCACCTACCCTCCATGTTTTTGGACTGTGGGAGGAAACCGGAGACCCCGGAGGAAACCCACACAGACACGGGGAGAACATGGAAACTCCACCCAGATGGGACTTGAACCCAAGCGCTGGGAGGCGAACGTGCTAACCACTGAGCCACCGTGCCGCCCAAGAAGTACTAAGAGAAGAGGTAGATTCTCAGGTTGGTTTCCTGATTAACTTGTACAAAGCAATGTGCCAGTTACCTAGATGGCTAGCTCTTAACTTACCCAGTGAACAATCGGACATCCCACTCTTGCCCCCTGAGAGATTTGGCAGGTGCCACTTGCAGTAGACTCCCTATTATATATAGATAGATATGTGTGTGTGTGTGTGTGTGTGTGTTTTGTGTGTGTGTGTGTGTGTCTGTGTAACACACATCTATGTTGCTCCTTAGATCCTTAGCATTGAGCTCCTGCTTTTTCCATTTCTACCAACTGCTGTTACTACTTTACTACTGCTATCATTGGATTCACAACCAGTGATGAATATAAAATTTCCAGGTGCTTTTGTTTGTAAAATTGAGCACTTTCAGTAGAAATGTTTAGTTGATCTCACTGCTATTGCCTAATTATGGCCTCTTACCCACCACAGGGCTGAATGTTTACCAAATCTATTCATCTTTCCACACTAGTCCAGACACATGAGCTTTTGATTTAATCTGTTTGTAGGCATTTCACCCCAAACACCCCATTTCACCCGTGTTCACATGGAAACGGTACAAAAATGGTTACGCTCTTTGATCAAAATTGTAAATGAAGTAAAGGTTGAATAAAAAAAAACAGAATAAAATGTAATGACTTATGGTTTTACAGTAGCATTACAAATTCATCTATCTATCTATCTGTCTATCTATCTATCTATCTATCTATCTATCTATCTATCTATATGAATTTGTAACTTTTTTTTACTTTTTTTATGTCTGAAGCCTCCTCTTTTCTATTTATTACTGGCCATTGTTACTGGCATTCTTGAGGATCTGAGGAGTCCTTCACGCAAAGCTGAAAAGCCCACTGCAGGCTACAAGTGTCCATCTCAAGTGCTAGTTGTGTAAGATTTCTTTAGTTCTCTTGCTCAGTCATTTTGTGTATGTTGCAGAGATTGTGCAGTGTTTCTGGATGCGTCAAAGCCTCATACACTCCTCTTTTCAATTAAGGAGAAGGAATCAATTCGCTTTTTTGCTTGACCCAAGTCAGCCAGCCAGGACAGTTATTTCACTCATGAATAAATTGCTTTGCCCTCTGCCGCCGATCTCAAATCTCTGACCCCCAAAGAGAACAAGACCCATCCACTGTCGAGGAGTACAATAATTATCATTAGCAGGATTAGGCTACCTCCCTGGTCAACACACCTGCATGAGTATCAGAATGAAATCATAAATCTTCATGTATATAATATTTCTCATTTTGAGATTATTCAGCCTATTTATCAAGGGCAAGTGTCTTATTTCATTGGCCATGTGTTGGTCAATGAAAGGAAATGATTTGTAAAACATGCGACATTCTCAATAGATATAACTACAGATAGAACTAAGTTGAACTATTATACTATTCCTCACAATAATAATTATACTATTTAAAGTTGATTTAAGATGAGTTGACACAATTGACTAAGTCAACATTTAACTTTTTCAAGTAAATGTACCAGACTTTCTTATATTGGCTGAAAATGATGGATTTAATATGAACAAAATGATCTATATCCGAAACGGTGAGATGATTTTCCTGATAAATTAACTTAAAGTGAATAAACTCTTTTAGAAAACCCTTAAATATCCTGTATTCTTAAAATGAATGAGGAATATTACATATATTGAAATGTTTTGCAGTGTACAAGTGAATAAACAACTGTGCATGCAGCGAAGACCTCAAACTGCTGATCTCGCAGTGCTTTGCTGTGTGTTCAGGCTTGTTTGTTCAGTTCTAGCCTCAGTAGGGAGTCAAACCCCAGTTTACAGACTCCAAACAGAGAAAGCAAATCTCTTGGTTTATTTGCTACAAAAGCCATCAGATGGAGAGAGTTATGGCTGTGGCTCTTGTAAAGCAAATGCATTTGTTTATCAGTAAGTTGGCTTCTATTGTGTATGATACATATTGTTGCTGCTGTTGTTGCACATCATCATTTGTGTTTTGCCTGCTCTTGTACTGCTCCAACATATAAAGTGCTCCCAGAGGAGCAGAAGATGTTACAGTGTCGAAGGAGGAGAAAATCCTCCTTTTGGTAAGCTCTATTGATATGCAACATAATGTAGTTAGCAATGTAGGCTTATAAACATTCACCATGTCCCTTATGCATCTGCCTTCATAGACATTTCATTGACAGGATGCAGGCCTAAATTCGTAGAGATGTTTCAATAGGGAGCCAGTAATTGAAAAGTAATCTCAGGGACCAGTGGCTGTACTCTTAGTGGGGTCAATACTGAGCGAATATAAACATTTTTAAGGTAATCAAACATGCTGTATATTCAGAGAATCACACTGTATTGTTGCACACCGTTTTCAGTTCTCCATGGCCACAAGGGTTCCACCATCACGGTCAATAAGACGGCTCAGAATAATTTGTTTATTGTCAATGGCACTCTAAATGGTTTTTCCCCCACAAAGATTCTCTCAGACATGGAAATCCATATATGGGCATACCACCTAATACAAAATGACTGTAGGGTACTTTAATATACAAAATACTGCTGTGAAATTGGGAAGCCCATTTATATATTTATTTTTGTTTCTAGGTGTAATGTTAATGTGAGAACGGCCTGGTTTAATCTGTCGTTCTTGTTGGAATTTCTTGACAGACAGATTATTTAAGGTGTTTGCACATAGCAGCATAAGACCCTTATTTGTCTGGAGGTTAGTCTGCTTTTTTTTCTTCCCTGTGCCTCTGGGGTAGTGACAGGAGCAAGGTGACTCATCGTTGTCATGGTGATGAGTTTAATTAGTGTGAGCTGACACTCAAAACCTTCCTTCCTGTGTGTGTGTGTGTGTGTGTGTGTGTGTGTGAGAGAGAGAGAGAGAGAGAGAGAGAGAGAGAGAGTGAGACAGGGAGACAGACATGTATATCTGAGATTTTAAGTGGACAGTTGACTTGCACTCTGCCCATTGCCTGATCGACTCAAAACTAACATATGGGCAGATTATAGTGTTTGATGTTTTTTAAAGAAAAAGCTTAAAATATTTGTGATAATTTGTATGGGAAATTCTCATCCCTGGATCACCACCTTAACTTGGTAGAGGGGTTTGCATGCCTGCGTGAGCCTAGGAGCTATGTTGTCGGGGGCATTAGCACCTGGTAGGGTCTCCCAAGGCAAAATGGTCCCAGGTGATGGGCCAGACAAAGAGTGATCCATAAGATCCAGATGAAAAAAATATCAAGGACAGTGTTTTCCTCACCCAGAATAGGGTTATCAGGGCCCCACCCTAGAGCCAGGCTTAGGGGAGGGGATCCTCGGCAAGTGTCTGGTGGTTGGACCATCACGCATGGGGGTAAGACCAGGCTTAGCCCGAAGGAACTGCATGGACTCATTCTCCCATGGGCCCACCACCTGGTCTGGTGCGTTGTGGATCGGGTGGCAGCCGAGGGCGGGGACCCTGCTTTTCTGATCCTCGGTTACCGAAACTGGCTATTGGAACATGGAATGTAACCTCTCTGGTGGGAAAAGAGACTGAGCTGGTGCATGAGTTTGAGAGGTACCTGATAGATATAGTTGGGCTCCCCTCGACACACAGTATGGGCTCTAGAACCAAGCTACTTGAGAGGGGCTCAGGCTTGTGCTGAGGGTTTGCTGGGAACATTTGGCAGAGGAACCTGTCAGAAAGATCTTCCACTCCATGTAGGCCATGTTCCAGACCTCCATTGTTAAGGCGGCTAACCGAAGCTGTGGCTGCAAGGTTGTCGGGGGCCTGTAGTGGTGGCAATCCCCGCACTCGGTGATGGACACCCCAGGTGAGGCTGTCAAACTGAAGAAAGAATCCTATCAAACCTGGCTGGCTCAAGGGATTCTGGAGGCAGCTGATGGGTACCGAAGGGCCAAGTGGATTGGGGCTGAGGCAAAAACACAGGTGTGGGAGTAGTTCAATGAGGACATGGAAAATGACTTTTGATCGGCTCAGAGAAGATTCTGGCAAACCCTCGGGTTACTCAGGAGGGGAAAGCAGTTTTCCACCAACACTGTATATGGTAGGGGTGGGGAGTTTTTGACCTCAACTGGGGATGTTATTAGGCATTGGAAGGAATACTTCGAGGATCATCTCAATCCTACCAGCACATCTTCCACAGAGTCTGGGGTTCCCAAGGAGAGCTCGTCTATCACCCGGGCTGAGGTGGCTGAAGTAGTTAGTACCCCATGGAACAGCAGGAAGAAGTGGCTAGGGAGAGGGAGGCCTGGGTTTCTTTACTCAGACTGCTTCCTCCGCAACCCGGACCCAAATAAGAGGTGGACGATGGATGGATGGCTTTTATGGGAAATTAGTAAAAAATTCAAGCGGGCATTTGACATCTGCTGAATAAAATAAAAAGAGTAGCTGAATAAAAGAAAATGTTCCTGTCCTGGAGACACCTGTCATAGGGAAGCAGAAGCTCTGAGCTTATCATGTGCTGCATAGCAGCACTCACCATATAGCCTCTGTTATCTGTAGGCAGTTAGTATTTTCATTAGCACCATTACATTGTGACAATAAGCAGTATTAACCACTGTCTGGTTCTAATCTGCTAGTGATGAGAGCTGATTGTTTTACTGGATTGCCATTGAGATTAATGAATCTTTATTTTTTCCAACACAGAATGCAACTCTTAAGCATGACAAATGAGGCCATACACACACCATCAAGATGGAGACAGCGGAGCACTTCAGACCTGCTCTGCAAGCAGCTGCAGCTTTGTTTTCAGTGTCCTTACATACACTTCATGACCATTTTCCTCAGAAATTAAGAGAATTGAGCCCCTCTTCTCTAGTAACAGCTCAGGTTTCACCCTACATGTAGAACAACACTTGCCAAGTCTTTTTTTATTTTGTTTTGTTTTTGTTTTAAAAAAAGAATAAAAAATTATTTCTGCTCCTTCATGCAACATTTTATGTGTCTGCCTTATAAAGAACACAAGGTTTTTCATCAGCCTTAGAATCTAGAAAATAGATCTGAAATAACAGAAATTATACCACAATTAATATCGTTTTGTGATGAGACTACCTGTTTTTGTGGTAAATTATAGTTCTGAATTTATATAAATAAGTCTTGACTAAACACACTGCTGCATTAAAGGAGCAATCTGTAATAATGACACCAAGCATTTAAATTCTGAACTATAATACAGTTTCAAAACAGTGGTGAGAGGTGTCTGCCTCCTCCAGCTCCTCCCCAGGCGTGAAGATCCAGCAGGTTGCCAGTTTGAGGAAAAATGAACGACCAAAGACAAGAGACGAATTTAAGAACTTATAATAGCTAAACATCTATCTATGAAAAAAAGTGAACATGTGGCCTCCATTTCCCAGCATTTACAAGCCTTTACTGTCCAAATCCACCTGCAATATTTAGACTACACAAGGATAGTGTTACTTATCGATTTTCTTTTCCACCATAAATGTCATTTAGGAGGCACAAACCAATTGTATTATTCAATCAATTATTATATTAAATGGGTCAGACACGGCGAGCCGTGTCCTCTTTTTCACCATCTGAGATCTGGTCACCCTAAACAAAACTCATTTTGAAACACTTTTTATTTCCCACTTTATCCATTTAAAACACACAACCAAGTGCTTTTGGAACACAATTATTACTTCTTAATTTGTTTAAAACACACACACACACACACACCATGGGGAAACAAACATGAATCTGCCTCGATTTCTTTAAAACATACAAACAATGGTATTTACACTTTTCAATCATGTTGTTATTCACCTTTTTCATATAAAACACAGTCCTAAAACCTTTCAAATGTCACTATGCCTCACTTTCTTTATATAAATTACAGAACCTATGGCCTTCACTCCTTTTAATAGATACATAGGTGTCTGTACTTCTATATATTTTTTTCAGAAATTATTTGCTTTTACCTGTGAGAAAATTTGCCAGCTCTGGCTTGGTTGTGTAGTGTTGCTGCATCTAAACTGCCTCCACTTTCAAACACAAGGCCAATATTTCCTCTCATTTTACTCCATCTCTGGAAATGGAGATTTTTAGAAGGGCAATGGGGCTTTTTGGGTCAGGTAAAATATAACATTAACTCTGTTCACTTGGTCATTTCATGGCTGCAGGACCGTGTTTGTAGACCATGTAAAATGATGGGATAGAGCAGCACCTCGGAGGGTGGGATCATAGGAGCTCTGCTCTGACCTGGGCACTTCTCAAGGAGAATATACTGCTTTAATAATGTTGTGAGAGACAGCAGTGTTTTATCTTTGACCATTTCCTTAATCTATGATCACACACCCTGGACATTTTATGACTAAGTACCGTAAATATCCTACAGATTGCTCCTTTAAGAGTTCAGTATTAGCAGATTTGAGCAAACTGTCAATAATAAATATTTTTTTTCAACACAGACTCTAAAAATCAATTGAAACCACACTAAAGGTGAGAACCTTAAGGATGGCACAAATGTTGTATATAATCTACTTAATTAGACAGTGTTTCACTTTATTTGGATGGTCCAAATTCACATCTACAGATGCTTATTTGAGAGACCCAGTGTACCTCTAGTGACATACCATTAGTAAGCATCATTATTTTGACATAAATTCTAGTGAGATATCTTTATGCATTAAACTGAAGTATAATACATAATAAATATGTATTCTATTGAAATACCAAGGTGTACGCTACCGACAGTCTATCAGTAGCTTGTAGCACAGATACGGAAATAACAATGATGTCTTGAGAATTTCTATGTGTACAGTGACATTTCCACTTGCATGCTTTTGCCATGTATACTTGTATGCTACTGACTGTCTGTAGAGAGTTTGTAGCAGATCTACAGAAATAACACTGACAGCTGGGGAATTTCTGCATTCATTCTAATAAATTGTTTGCATGCATTCTACTGCATTAACAAGTATTCTACTGGAATATCAACAGATATGCTACTGACAGTTTGTTGATAGTTTGTAGAACAGCTACAGAAATTACACTGATAGTGTGATGATAGGCGGCGCGGTGGCTTAGTGGTTAGCACGTTCACCTCTCAGCACTGGGATCTTGGGTTCCCATTTGGGTGGAGTTTCCATGTTCTCCCCGTTTCTGCGTGGGTTTCCTCCGAGGTCGCCAGTTTCCTCCAACGGTCCAAAAAACATGGAGTGTAGGTGAATTGGCTTCTGTCTAATAACTGCCCTGCTTTGTGAGTGAATGAGTGTGTATGTGAAAGAGTTGTCTGTATGTGTGAGTGAATGTGTGAGTGAATGTGTGAGTGCCCAGATATGGATTAGCGTTCTGTCCTGGGTGAAATCCTAGTGCCGTGTCCGACCTCCGGGTGGATGGTCGTTCCTGGTCGAGAGTACGCTGTGCGCATTTGGCTGCCACTTCTCAAAAGTGTGTGTGTGGATTGAGTGTTCTGAGCGTTCTGAGCAGTGTGGATTGTAAAGCGTTCTTGGGTATCTAGAAAGGCACTATATAAGTGTAATGATAGATAGATAGATAGTCTAGTCATGATAACTAGATGACTATTACATTTTACTGAGTGTCAAATGAATGCCTAAAAATATATCTCTAGTCTATAATAAAGTGACAAAATGAGTGCTTAAATAAATTAAACAGTCTGCTACTCTCTACAGATACTGTCTTACTTCTAGTCAACAGATGCACTGTTAACAGCTTACTGAAAGTATGTTGAATATCTACAGGATATATATCAATATAAAGATAATCTCCTTACTGTTATAAAGGCAGGAGCACAATTTTAAAACCAATCCTCATCAAGCACAGATGTTCCTACGTCACCAAGTATGACGTGTAGATCCCAACTGTTGAATAAGTTGGAAATCTTGGCCTGGGTGATTCATTTAATGCTGTTATATAACCATACAGGTTCAGCAGGAGGATTCTACCTCAATCACTCTCTCTCTCTCTTCACCACCTCTTCAGCTAATACCTTACCTTTATGAACATATCCGAATCTATTTTAATCTGTCAGTGTCCACTGCCCACGCAAGAACTACACACTCTCTCCTTCCTCTCTCAACTGCCTCCTCTTTATCTCTACCATGTTTTATTTTTTTTCTACTTTCTTGAAAGGCAGAAGGGACCTTAATCATCAAGCCAGTGAGAGATGACACCTAGTACTTGTGAAAGCAGCATAATTACACATTTAATGTGGATAATCACATCAACAGGTATGAACTGGTGAATTCAGAAACAAGATGTTTTTTGAGAAAATAAACTACTCTGAACTGTTTATAAAATGTATTGATCTGATATTGGTCCAGAAATAACCTTCTCTACCTGAATGAAAACTAGCCTGTTATAATGCATGTCAGTTTTAAAAAGAATTAGCTTAGTTCTTTGTGTTGATGAATAGCATGGTTAGGGTACACAAATGTAAGCAGGTCTAGGTTAACAGTGAACAGTTAACTAATGTCCATTTCATAAAATCCCACCACCTTGAAACTTTCATAACATAAACAGATAACACTGCAACACACACACAGTGCACATATATGTATTACATTACTTATATAGATGGATAGCCATAGATATTACATTGTGTTTGTGTATATATTAGGGGTTCAATCAATGATGGGAGGGGGGCATTAATTGTAATTCCCCGCCCAAACGTGGAGAATTATGCCACTGAATTGTTGGTGCTTCATGCTATTTCCATGGATGAGATACTGTGATTTGTGTGAATGGCAATTTGCAATAGGCATTCCATTTTTCATTCTTCCAATATAAATTAAGGACCAAAACTATTAAAATGATCTATAAGATTCCTTAGTTACTGCTCCCATTATGCTTCTGAACATTGTTTGCTGGCATCTTCACCTTTACAGGAATTGTAGTGTTGGGATAGCCAACATTTTTCATCAGGACAGTATCTGCAGTGTGCACTGTGCAGCAGGTTGTGGGGTAGTGTGTGTTTGTGTGTGTGTGAGTGTGCTGCTGTGTTAGCACAATGAGGGGGAGATGTGGGGACTGATGAAGAGCACTGCTGGGATTACTGCACTGCAACACACTGCAGCAGAGAGAGAAAAAATAGGAAGAGAAATAGACGCAGATGAACAGGGAATCGAGAAGAGAATGAAAAGGAGAGGGAAGGTGAGAGAGGGGGAGAGTGAGTGATGAACTGAAAAAGAGAAAGGAATGGCAAATAGATTGAAACTGGAGAATAGGGAGAAAGAAAGAGAAAAATGAACAGAGTTTAAACCAGAGAAAATGATACGAAAAAGAGGGAGGGGAGGAAAAAGCAAAAGGGAATAAAGACAAAAGTAAAAAGAAAAATGCAGATATGTTGTAGAGGGTAAAGAAAGAACAGAGAAAAAAAAGATGAGAGAGAGTGGGAGTGTGTGTAAAATGAATAAATAAAGAAGCAGAGATTTATTTGGGCATGTGTTATTAAAGTTTCTGTTTGAAGTTGTGTGCATGGCCCTCAGCTGTGTGTGTGTGTGTGTATGTGTGTGTGTATTCACTGTCTCTGGCTGATCAGACCGGACCTCTTTGAAGCAGTCAACAGCAGGCTGACATCTTTCTGCTGGTATCTTTCTGCTGGTATAACTCTCTGGCAGTGCAACAGTGTGGCTAATGTATTAAAATGGAATTCATGCCCAGATCCAGCGAGCAACAAGCACTTCTTCCTCTGACTGAGGGGCATTTATGTCCCAACAGCTGCTCTGAACATATCTCTTCTTAAAGGGGTATTCCAGCGTTTCTCAGCCTAATCTCTCTGCAGTGTGTGATCGATTACCATGGACCAAAATGCTCCTGTACTTCTTAAGTATTTCTCAAGTACAAGTATTTGAAAAAAGCACTATGAATTTGGACTGAGAGGCATGAGCAGTTTGGCTCTCTGGCCACTTATTAATGCTGCCTCATGTATCTTATGTCTTTTGGTATCTAGGCTTGCTAACTGCTGAGGTAACTGCTGAGTAACCTTTTTGTTTAATAATACCGCTGAATGCACAAAAATATAAAACAGCAATGAACACATTCAGAGCCTTAATATATCTCTTAAACAATAACAAATTAAATCTTTACTAAGTAACGTAAATACATTTCAGCCACAATAACTTAATAACAAAACAACAGGTTCAACAGACAGAGATTACAAAGAATAACAACAAAAAGGAAAAGGCAATCTGTAAATAATCCATAAACTCAGTGTGTGTGTGTTTGTATGTTCACTCCGTGAAATAACTATTCAGCTTTAACAGCAGTTGGCTCTCAAGCTCTGATTGGTGAAAGGGAGTCAAATGTCACTAGTGGTTATATTTGATATATTATTGATATATATTTTTGATATTTGGTGACAGAGCTCTGTTGGAAGTCTCAACCAAACAAAACAAAGAGATTGTGCATTGGACGGATCGATACAAATAAGTAGCGAGCAGAATATAGCTCAATGTAACTCACTTCTTCACTAATATACTCTTAAAAGTAAAGAGTATCCTGCATTACTACTCTACAAGTACAATTTATCCAAAAAGTAAACAAAAAAGTTACTTTGTTAAACAAATGCCAAATAGTTCAGGTATAAACAGTTTTTACTGGTTTTGTTTAAACGGGTTCAGTACAATAACTGATGCTGCTAAAATGTTACATTGCAATAAGCGATGCTGCAGTTGTGGATTGTGTACATATGATAACTTATACTTAATGATCTTAAATATGTTTACTGCTTCTTTAAATAATGTTCTTTTAATTCTTTCTTGTTTTAACTCCTTTTTTCTCTTAATTGCACCAAGGGGAGTGGGGCTGTAATCCAATTTCTTTGTATAAGTAAAATGTAACATGATAATAAAGGTTTCATCATCAAGTAAATGTCACAGAGTGTGTACAAGTTTCTCTATTTGTTTCATGAAACTTTAATTGTTCCACATTTTCTCACCTGTTTCTTTATTGCTTTTGTAAGCTACATGGATCAGTATGTTCATAAGGATATACTGTAGAGTTCACTGGCTTTAGTCTAGTATGTCGGGGCATTTATAAATGGTGTCTGTTACAGCTCACCATTTGCTGCAGCTTTTTCTAAGAATATGGCTTCTAGTGCCAATTTCTTTCTGTTACATTAACCTTACAAAAGAAGAAAAGCAGCACTTTATCCCATTTTCCTGAAAAGAGTGCCAGACACTTCCTCTGTCTGTTACCAACAAAAGCTCACAATCCTCCATGTCTATCCACCAGGCTAAACATGTGAACAGCATGAGGATGCACAGATGAAGAGGAGTGCCTAGTCAATGAGGGTAAGATATCCACTAACGGTATGACACAGTTAGCAGGAGCTACATGATAAAGGGACACACTGCAAGCGAAATAGGAGGGGACAGGAATTGAGTTAATGAAAGAGTGAGAGAAGGAAAGAAAGAAAGAAACAAACAAACAATGGCAGGCAACAGTGCTGGGAAAAGTGAGAACAAAAGACAGAAGCAAGCAAGAGCCAGGGAAAAGGAGGGATGGAGAGAAGGATTGCGGATTGAGAAAATGAAAGGGGGAGGCCAAGTGAAAAACAAAGTGATATACAAAGTGAAATAGAGAAAGTGATGAAAGAGAGAGAAAAAGTGTATGAGAGAGATGATTGGTCAGTAAATTGCTCGCCCACAGGCACCGCATTTGTTCTGAATTCTGTATCTCATTACTATCATCATGCACTGTAGTTATAATAAAACAACAATTTAAACATCCTTCATCACTGTCAAAACAAATCCTTGTAATTAATTCCATTTTAAAGCATATGAAAACATGAGTGGCCTTTTCCATGGTGTGAACGCTGTATAATTATTCAGTAGTAACAGGCATAAAATATGATCTATTAATTGGTGGTTGTTTCTGCTTCTCAGAATCCCAGTAACACGTTAAATGATGTTGAGGTCAGGGTATATTTTTATTTATTCAAATCCACTGATGTAACAACTAATGCTTCTAGGTATTTTACTCCATTCACTTGTTCATGATGGTATATTATTCCATAAGTGATGTTATTATCAATGTAACAGCTTAATACATGATGTGTAAAATGCTTAGTTGGAAAGTGCTTAGTTTTATTACTTATAATAAGTTGGATAATCAAGTTCCCGGATAGCCTTGGGACGTTCAATTGCTATTTAACACCTAAATCAATGGCACACTTTACAGACTCAGGAGTGAGATAATTAGTCATATACATTATGTCTGTAAACGACAAACTGCTTCAGTTTAAATCTTGTTTTGTTCATATTGTCATTGTAAAACAAATAAACAAACAAACAAACAAAAGGTGAATCTACAGGACAAGGTTAAATTTTGAAATAAGTTAATCCATCCATCCATCCATTATCTGTAACCGCTTATCCAATTTAGGGTCGTGGGGGGTCCAGAGCCTACCTGGAATCATCGGGCGCAAGGCGGGAATACACCCTGGAGGGGACGCCAGTCCTTGAAATAAGTTAATGTAAATTATAATTATTTTAAACATTTCCTTTTATTATACATGATACACAGAGATTTGGAAACACTGGGAACACTGGGTAAGATTTCTCCATTCAATAACATACGTAGATGCTTGGTTTTGTATGAGTGGCAGTAACTGCCCAGTTGCAATATCAGTGATCGCCAAGTGGAGAAACTTTCCTTTGAGCCATTGGGCTGTTGTCATTCATTCACTGATTGTCATTGAAGCATTCAAAAGCTTGTCATTTGTACTATTGGCCTTATGTATTATAGACAGAGAGAGTAGTACGTTATAATTCAGCACTCAGTCAGAGTCACAGTGAGTCCAGAGCCCACCTTAAATCCCTGTGCACAAGGAGCACACACTCAACAGGACGCCAGTCCACCACAGGGCACCACACACACACACTTTTAGCACAGGACTCTGCTAAATCAAATCTTCACAGTTTCACAAACTCAAAAGGAATTGTTAAAGATAATTGAATTATTAACTATATTCTCACTATATTATAAATTAGAATCACTCAATCCAGTTAATTATTTTGAAAATTTTTTACAGTGTACATAAAGAAATTAATGTAGTTTTCCAATTTTAACATAATTACAAATGATTACATAGTTAATTTCTTGTTGAATTTACATTTACAGTGTTCTGTGCACTTTCCACCTGCCATTCAATGTTTTCATTTATTTATTATTTTCTTTAATGCCAAGAAATAACTTCTTGAAGAAATTTCTTCTTCTTTGACATTCCCAGTAGAAAAGCTCTGGAATTACTTATTTACATGTAACTTACATTAGTAGTTTGGAACGCAGATTGTGAAATATTTAGACTGACCTAAAAAAACACATGTAGGGAGCAGTATAGCTGAACTTGCAGATGACTTTCCAAAGGGCAAACCATGGAGCTAGGCTTGGATATATGTGAAAAAAGCAGGAATTGTGTATATTTTTTTAACTGCAGCTATTTTGACTGAAACGTGTAAGAAAGGCATTGTGTGGCTGTGCAGCAGATAATGGTCTACCCTAACGGTGATAACAAATATGAAGTCATCTGGATGCTCACATACTGCTATTAAACCCTTGGACAATATCTCCACAACAAAGCCAAGATTTCATATATATGGAAAAGTGCTGCTCATGCTGTTTTTACCTGTTTCTTCGAGTAACACTCCTGTAGATAATGTCCTAAAGGCAGTGAAACAACCTCTAGTACCAAACACAGTCACCTGTATCAGCATTTTGAGCAAAAAAAATGCAATGAATGTGTATGGATTTCCCACAGCAAGACTCCCTTTGCGATCTGGGGATGTTTGTGGTGTGAATAGTTTTGCTGGAACTTGGTACTGACACCAGCTATTTTAAAGCACTCAAAATATGACAGTTTTGACAAACACAGGACAAATATAAACTAGATTGAAATGCCAACAAAATAAAATATGATACACCCTAGTTTCTGGCATTAATACCATATCTAAATACAGAATAACCTGTGTAAAATACATTTCAGTTATTTAAAATACAAGTCATTACTGGGATTATCCCCCTGTGAAGGACTGGTGCCCCCCCAGGGTTTGTTCAATGATTCCGAGCATGCTCAAGACCCACCACAACTCTGAACTAGACAAGTGGTTACAAGAAATGAATTAATTAATTAATTACTGTGATTTTGCTGGAATAACTGTTAGCAATTTCAGTATTCAACAGATGTATCAAGGTAAATATAATGAACTGAACTTTGTGGTACACCACGTAAACTCACAATCTAATCTCCAGAACAGTAATGAAATTGCATTTTCTGAAGCAGCTAAACATAAACCTAAGGTCATTATGCTCTGTGTCAAGCGTGGGCTATAGAGCTCAATGGCGCTGGGCTGTGGAGCAGGGGTCCAGTGTTCTCTGGAGTGCAGACATACCCTCTAATACCTTTTGGATGAATATTATAGCTGCCATTACTTGAGTATTAACTAAAGGATCTGTTGATCAATAATGGTTTTTACATAGACTTTATTCTCATATATATTTAGCATGGATGTACAAGTATGATGTACAATTTATATCTAGATAAGTTTGAGACCTTCAGAAGTAGCTTAACATGAGTCTAAAGTGATCATTAGATCATCGGTAGATGATTAGAGAAGCATAATTCACCCAGGCAATGTGTTGTTAAGCAATGGGACTGTTCTCTGAAATGATGGAACACATTCCACTACCTTTGAAATAAATTGGAGTGGTGTAAGTGATACAAAACTAATTATCCAAAAATAGCTAAATGCCATTAAATCCTCAGTGGTGTTCCGGCATCTAGTTTAAAGCCTTGCAAGAAGAACATAAAATTAGAGAATGTAACTGCAGGAAAGTTGATAAACTACCTATATCCACAAATGTTTTGCCTGAGGAGTCCCAACATGAGAGTAGGAGTAGA